>NC_049984.1:20723909-20750968 GCF_000003815.2 Branchiostoma floridae | reverse complement strand
TTGAAAACAATGGAATTATACAATTTCCTCATTGATTGTGCAAATTAAGTCCTCATTTGCATAACATGTATGTCATTATGAACATCTTCTTTACTTAAGCTAACTGCATGCCTAAAATGATCCGTCAATCCTTTCTGCAGTTATCCTCTTTGGAATGTCTTGACAAAAATGCCCCTGCAGTTCCGAAATTAAATGTTAGGGGGCTGAAACCTGCCCCACTTTGTCATGACACTGCAAGCTATCTACCACCCAAATGTCAAGACCATATCATGTCCGGGACATTGAAAAAACTGCTATGATGAAATTATCTCATTAATCATGCAAAATTTGATGCTGGTGTGAATATGGTTAGTGGCGGTATTATGAGAGCAGACATTGTCTATTCTATAGAAATTTTAATTGCCAGGAGTATCTGTATCAAAGGAGAAACTGTTAGACAGTACTTAGAATGTTTGCACTTCTTATTGGGTTTTTTTTGTCTCCCGCCTTGGTGTTTGTAGGCCTTGGTACGGAGGTATAAGGAAGTGGATGCCCTGTTCTGGAGGACTTCAACACCACGCCGGACACCATGTTTGCTGAGTTTGATGATGAACCCATAGCAGCCGCCAGTCTGGCACAGGTGCACAGAGCTGTCACAGTGGATGGACAAGAAGTTGCTGTCAAGGTGGGTTCTCTTACATTGGGTCTTTAAATGTACAAGAATAATTGAATGTCACAGCTACTTTTTGGGCACATAAACATTTACTGATGAAATTAAAGACTAGGTCCAAGTCCAGAGGATTGGGTACAGCAAATGGACTAGTCTGATCCCGCTTATACTTACTTTTCTGATTGTTTTTTGGCAATACCTCAGGGGTTGGCCTAATATATACATTTATGTAGTATTTGTCCATTTGGCAAGAATTCCCCAAATTGTACATTCTGTATTTCTGGAATTTTTTTCCACATGCACGTAGTAGCATCATCTGTGTACATTGTATATGAGTGATTGCGATGATGTCATGGTGACGCAGTGGTAGGCAAAAAGCAGGTGTTTGGGGAAAAGATAGATTTTTTTAAATATTTTATAAATCACTTTTTTTATATTTATAAACAGCATAATTTTACAGAAAGAAAATTGTGGCAAACATACAGAAAATAAAGGCACATGCGTAACAACAAATAACTGAAACTTAAAATCCAAGGACTTATAGTATGATCTTAACATGCCTTGAGTACCCCTATCATTGTACAGGAAAATAATGGAAATTAACTAGATAGAACAATATGTAATTTACCCCACTTCCCAATGTGTTTCTGAATCTTATTTTGTCGTTGAGCAATAATGAATTCTAATTTCTGAAAATAGGAAACAAATGAAATAAAACCAGATAAATCAACATTTTTTTCCGATACCTAAATATATAGCATTTACCCAAGAGAATAATGAGATTTGACAAAACTGGGCATCGGTCACTTAGATCACCAAGGACAGTATTGAAAGCAGTCATATATAAATTTGTATTTGTCAAGTTAAAAAAAACAATCCTCCACTTCAGCCCAGAAATTAGCTACAATTCTACAATTCCAAAATAAGTGTATAATTGTTTCCTCCTCTCCCTGACACAGGCTACATAGAGGGGAGTCTATCAGGCCCCAGGTGTATAGTGTTTTATTTACTGTTAAGGATTTAAAAAGCATCTTAAACTGAAACATCCTTGTATAGGTATCAATTGAGAGCTTGTAAGGTAAGCTGTAAACTTGTCTCCATGGGATAGGAGTGTTAAAAAGTTCCTCCCAAGACAGCTGTATTCTATACGACGGTTCACAAACATTGTTATCGTTAATGAAGAAAAGGTTTTTTTCTAAGCCAAGTTGTGTCTCTACAAATAGGCATACAAACCTGTAAAATATGAGATGCTTTCTTTAATAACGATTTCCAGTGAGCTGGTATAGCAGAAATTAACTGATTGTATTGTAATTTTATACACACATCCCCAAATAGAAAGAAATCTACTTTCTAAATCCAATATATCATTAAGAAATCGAACTCCCCCAGTATCAAAAGCTGTGGAAAAGAATGGTTTTTGACCAATACATATACATGTATTCGAGTTCAAACAAAGAAGCTGTTGTTTGATCTCGTCCACACCCCCTGGGGGTCGGAGTTGGAAGCGCAGCCAAGATTGTATGACCTGTCTGAAAAAAGAAGTTATCGGGGGATTTTTACCCATAAAATTATCAAAATCACAGACAGAAAGTTGTGCAAAGGGGAACAAGGAAGTACGAAACAATGAAGAAGACATAAATAAAATCTTGGAACAGAACCATTCTCTGTTTAACTGTAGCTTAGGAATCCAAGAGGCTTTTAGGGTGAGATCGACAGACCGCAAGTTTCTTAGCTTAAGTCCCCCCTGTTCATACGCAATGTAAATAGTCTTTCTACTAACTCGCTCTGACCCACCTCCCCATAGAAATCGAAATATTTTCTTTTCATATTTAACGAAAAAATCAGGCGGTGGGGACGGAAGCGAGCCAAGTAAATATATAGATTGTGATACGATAAGTGTGTTTATTAAAAGTAACTTTACCCATAAGTGTTAAAGTCTTTGTCTTCCAAGGAAATAGAAGTTTATCGATCTTAGTGAATTTCCTATCAAAATTTATACTAATTATATCAGAAAGTTGTAAAGGAATATGAATTCCCAAAAGATTGATTGGGCCGTCTGTCCATTGAATTGGCAAAGGACAAGGGAGATAGAAATGTGTACCCTTTAAAGAACCTATACGTTTTATTTTACATTTATCGAAATTTGGAATTAAACCAGATAATAAAGAGAAATCTTTAAAAGTCTTTAACTAATGAGTAGAGGGAACCAAGTTTCGGGGCCAAAGGGAAATTAGAATCATCGGCATATTGAGAAATTTTTGACTCTATACCATACGTAGTTAAGCCTTCTATTTCAATATTATTTCTTATCTTAATAGCTAAAATTTCTACTCCTAAAATAAACAAATAAGGTGAAAGAGGACAGCCTTGGCGAGCTCCACGGGACAGGATGAAGGGGTGGGAAATATGTCCATAATTGATTACCTTACTACTAATATCTTTATATAAAACTCTTATCCAATTAATCAATCCCGCACCAAAGCCAAAGTATTCGAGTGTTTTAAAAATGAAATCAAGTCTAATTGTGTCAAGGGCTTTTTCAAAATCCGCAACAAAAATTAAACCAGGTAAGTCATTACGTTCATAATATTCTATAATTTCCCCAATCCAACGTATATTATCACTAATGCACCTCCCTTGTAAGAAACCAGTCTGATCATGTGATATTAGATTTAGGAATTAGGAATTATTTGCTTCATACGCAGGGCTATGCATTTGGAAAGAATACGCGAATCACAGTTCAACAATGTCAAGGGGCGCCAGTTTTTAATCTGAGACGGGTCTTTATCCTGTCCCGTGGAGTCTTGCTTTAGTAAAAGCAAGGACAACGTCCTTGGTAAAAGAGTAATAAGACCGGATTTTTGGGTGTCGGTTAAATGCCCCACTCGATAAGAAAAGTTAAAGGAGTCAAGCATGGGTTTCTTAAGATACTTAAAGAAAACTCAACAGGTAGGCCGTCTAATCCCGGTGCTTTTCCAGATGAAACTGACTCCATAGATTCTTTGAGTTCTTTCTCGGTAATTTCCCCTTCACATCTGTCTCGTTGATCAACAGATAAAGATACATGGGGTGGGTCGGGAAAAAAAGATTTAAAAGCATCGCTCTCTAAAGACATCGGAGATTCTTTTAAGGAATACAGGTCGGAAAAAAACTTAACTTGTTCGATATCTTGTAAGATATCTTGAGGGTCGGTTTTAACAAATCCTTCAGCCGTAACAAGTTTACTTTAAATATTTTTCCGCATGTTTCCTCTATTCATCAGGTTCAAAAAGAGTTTTGTGCATTTTTCCCCCTGTTCCATCCACTTGGCTCTCCCCCCTCTGATCATGTTACTGCATTTAGTTTGGTATAGCAATTCTAATTGCTGTTTCTTATTTTGTAATATTTGAAAGGTGTTAAAAAGTGTATCTAATTCTTTTTGCAGACTGTCGATCTCCCCAGAGAGAGAAAATACAGTATCTTTATTTTGTTAAGCTTTCCATGAAGAAAATTTGCTAATATGTCCGCGAACGGCACATTTAAAAGCTTCCCACACAACGTGTGGACTAGCTGAATTAACATTAAAATGGAAAAATCTGTTATAAATTCTGAGGTTTCCTTTATAAAAGTTTTATCGTATAACAAATCTGTATCTGTATCTATATAGCCGGTATAACTGCCATTCGGCGTAACACACCAGCTTCGCAGGCACGCGGTGCGGCAGCAGCTGGTTATATTACACCGAACGATCCGTCACACCTAACTTTTGCACATCTATCTGCAAGCGTTCTTTAAAACTATCCAGAGAAGATGCCCCTACTGTACTTGGTGATAACAAATTCCAATCTACCATAGTTCTGGGAAAATACGAATTTTTGAACACATCAATCCTAGCTTGGAAACTCTGGTACTTGAAGTCATGGCTGTTTCTTGTTCTTTTTTGAGCTGGTATTAGATACTTATCAGTCGGTACGTCCACCAGCTTATTTGTCATTTTGTACATCATGCAAAGTCTGGACGCTTTCCTTCCTGTTTTCATTTTGGTAACACTTATTAATAAGCATCCCTGTTGTAGTTGTTTGTACAGAATCGGGCAGCTTGGTTCTGTACCCTTTCAAGTTTATCTTTGTCTTTCTTTGTATACGGATCCCTTACTGTTGCAGCAATATTCTAGGTTAGGTCTTAGCCAATGACGTGATATTACAAGTGATTTTACCCGGGCTGGGCACGCCCACAAGTTACGATTGAATCACTCCCAATGTCTGTTTAGCCTTGGTTGTTATATTGTTAACATGGACACCCCACTTCAGCCCAGTTGTTAACGTAACACCTAGGTATGGGTGGCTTTTCGTGGTTGCTAATGTCTGACCACAAAACTGATAAGGGGACACATTTGGTGTGCGTTCGTTCGTTATGTGCATGATATAGCACTTATCAGGATTGAACTGCATAAGCCATTTCCTTTGCCATTCTTCCAGGGTGTTCAGATCTTTCTGAAGAACTTGTGAGTCGTTCTTTGCAGATACCTCTCCATATAGCAGACAATCATCGGCGAATAACCTCACACATGAATCGAGCTGGTCTGGCAAGTCGTTTATGTACAAGAGGAAGAGCAATGGTCCCAGAACAGTCCCTTGCGGAACTCCCGATGCTACTTTAACTGGAGCTGAGACCTTCCCTTGTACCACTACCGTTTGCTCTCTATTCGTCAGGAAAGCCTTTAACCAGTTTAATGTAGAACCTTGAATTCCATAGTACTCCAGTTTTGTTATGAGTCTGCTATGTGGTACTTTGTCGAAGGCTTTAGTGAAATCAAGTATTGCTAGATCCACCTGTCTTTTATTGTTCAGTGCCCCAGATCCTGGTTCAGCCTCCAATACCCGCGTCCGCGAGGCGTAGTAGAGGTGGTAACAGTGAGACCAATGAGAGAGTGGTCCGACCTAAAACTATCTTCTATACTAGCGTCACCTACAGCAGAAGTTAAGGAAAAGGAAGTTAAAAAATAATCTATTCTACTAGCCTGGTGCCTGGTGCCAGGTATAACGTGTAAATCTAAATTAGCTCATAAAGATTTGATACCTGGTCTGTTATTCAATTTATATACTGGTTACCGATTTTATTTCAGTCTACTACTATGTTTTTCCTTATGTTCTGTATAAACTCAGCTCTGTTTAGATTTATGAAACCTTTGTTTGGTGGTTTTGATTTATGTGATTATGATTTGATATCTGGCCTGTTATCCGATTTGTTTAATAGCAACCGATTATGTTCTTGACGCTCTTCTTGTTATAATATCCTATGTTCAATTATGATTTATATTATGTGTGTCTTATAAGCCCACGTGGGCTGGGCGTTCAAACGCATGACACGTTAATAAAATTCATTCATTCATTCATTCATTCATTCATTCATTCATTCATTCATATAATCATAACAGTTCTAGAACATACTCATCAATCAAACTCAGAGTCAGTCATATAATCATAAAAGTTCTAGAACATACTCATCAATCAAACTCAGAGTCAGTCATATAATCATAAAAGTTCTAGAACATACTCATCAATCAAACTCAGAGTCAGTCATATAATTACAAAAAGTCTGGAACAAGCTCATCAATCAAACTCAGAGTCAGTCATATAATCATAAAAGTTCTAGAACATACTCATCAATCAAACTCAGAGTCAGTCATATAATCATAAAAGTTCTAGAACATACTCATCAATCAAACTCAGAGTCAGTCATATAATCATAAAAGTTCTAGAACATACTCATCAATCAAACTCAGAGTCAGTCATATAATTACAAAAAGTCTGGAACATGCTCATCAATCAAACTCAGAGTCAGTCATATAATCACAAAAGTTCTAGAACATACTCATCAATCAAACTCAGAGTCAGTCATATAATCACAAAAGTTCTAGAACATACTCATCAATCAAACTCAGAGTCAGTCATATAATCACAAAAGTTCTAGAACATACTCATCAATCAAACTCAGAGTCAGTCATATAATCACAAAAAGTCTGGAACATACTCATCAATCAAACTCAGAGTCAGTCATATAATCATAAAAGTTCTAGAACATACTCATCAATCAAACTCAGAGTCAGTCATATAATCATAAAAGTTCTAGAACATACTCATCAATCAAACTCAAAATCAGTCATATAATCATAAAAGTTCTAGAACATACTCATCAATCAAACTCAGAGTCAGTCATATAATCACAAAAGTTCTAGAACATACTCATCAATCAAACTCAGAGTCAGTCATATAATCATAAAAGTTCTAGAACATACTCATCAATCAAACTCAGAGTCAGTCATATAATCACAAAAAGTCTGGAACATACTCATCAATCAAACTCAGAGTCAGCAGTCATATAATCATAAAAGTTCTGGAACATACTCATCAATCAAACTCAGAATCAGTCATATAATCATAAAGGTTCTGGAACAAACTCATCAATCAAACTCAGAGACAGTCATATAATCACAAAAGTTCTAGAACATACAGTCAAACCTGTATTAGCGGCCACCTTTGCATAACGGCCACCTGCCCATAGTGGCCACTTTTTGTCGGTCCCTTGGATTCGTAATGATTAAGAAATAGGCTTAGCGGCCACATGTCCAACGCGGCCACGGCCACACGATTTCCGGTCCCGCAGGTACAAAAACACTGCCGATTACGGCCACGCGGACCGCTGATCTATGTTTCGGCACGCGTTCGGCCATATACAGCTGCCGTATCGTCACCCTACGCCGGATTTAAAACCTCTTTGATTTATTTTCAAAACAAAACTTCGTAAACTGGCGCTACCCATACCCGCCGACAAGCGAGGTAATATAAGGTCAATAGACGACACCAATATTACAGAGGTAAATGGCGTTAAAGTTACGTTCTAATACACTATCGCTTAGGTTAATTTTCATCACAAAACTTTCTAAATGAATTGTTACAAAGACAAAATGATATGAACTTCAGACTATGGTGGATTTTATTCTTACATTTATTAAGAGATAAGTCTAAAATGACGAGACTTTTCTTGTGAGTACCACATTAGCATAATGGAGAATCTGACGTGTGAACGCGGGAGGGAACACACGGACGGCGAAGTATCAATGGATACAAGACGAAAGATCAAAGAAATATGACGATACCGGTCTCTTCAAACAATATCAACTGTAGAACATTTAAAACTTTTTATAGCTTTTGTTTTCTTAATACATATGGTGTAAAAATTATTGCAGTACATGTACAGTATTATGTGAATAAAGATCAGTGGGTACTAAAACCATGTGTAACTTATTGCTTGTGGTCAATTAATTAGCATATTCTCTATAGTGGCCACCTCTCTATAGTGGCCAATTTTGACCAGTCCCTTGAGTGGCCGCTATAGACAGGTTTGACTGTACTCATCAATCAAAATCTGAGTCAGTCATGTAATGACAAAAGTTCAGGAACAAGCTCATCAATCAAACTCAGAGTCAGTCATATAATCACAAAAGATCTAGAACATACTAGTATTCATCTATCAAACTCAGAGTCGACAGTCATATAATCACGAAAGTTCTGGAACAAACTCATCCATCCAACTCAAAGTAAGTCATATAAGCACGAATGTTCTGGAAACCAAATCATCAATCAAACTCAGAATCAGTCGTATAATCCAGTCATATAAATAAAGATACACATGTAGATTGTTAACCAGTAATTTGAACTGCTAATTTAGACATCAATTTTTTTATCTAATCCACTGACGTCCTAGTAGGTGACAGCCATCAAATACCCCGGATATAAACAACAACAGGGATCACTTGTATTCCTTGGGGACTTTGTTTTGAAGACGTTTTGTGATTCATTTATTTGGAACAAAAGGCCTTTGCTGCTATGTATTTAAATCATTTTAAGATACATATAATTTTGTCCTATCTGCTTCTTTCAGCTTCTTTTCTGTTTAATCCCCCTTTTGAAGTTTTGTTGCTTTATCAGCAACAAAAGGGGATTAAAAGCTGTAAGAAGCTGAAAGACCTTAAGAACTACATGTATATATGTAGGAACACTGTGTCAATGTGTAAATTACGTTTTTACATTTCACGTTTCTTGAGATAATATTTTGATTTTTATGAAATCCATTGGGTTGCTATTATAGGAGGTAGCAAAGGGGAGATAAGTTGCAAGCACTCATATAGTCAGGATTGTATTTAGCAACAACTGGAGTATATGATGGTTTGTATGCCTTTCTTTAATAGCCTTTTTGTGCGCTGAAATGTTTCGTATGAGGGTTTTCATTTATTTGTGTTTTATATCATGTGTGTTTGTGTGACTCTTGCTACTTTAGTCTATTCTGCTGTGATGTTCAATGATGTTTGATTTTCTTGGGTGACATGGCGCAAAGCCCAATACCTCCACGACCAAACAAACCAGGTTTCATGCTAGTTATTCTGTAGCCTGAGGGTTATCATGACGACATTTACCTGTGGGCACAGAGAAAAGGGCATGAATAAACTGTTTCTGTCATGCAGGGCTTGAAATACTAGTACACATGCATATGCAAGTTTGTACAATGTAAAATTGGTGTGCAAGTAATTTTAGACCTAACTTGCACCAGTGCAAGTAACTTAAGGTCTCATTCATATATTACTCCGAGTGGGCACCCTATGATAGATCCGAGCCAAAAAATAAATGCCTGCATGGACGTGTGTTTTTATCGGTGAGAATTTCCCTTTTAGCCAGTCAAACTGATCTCAAAAGTTAGATTGGTGAAAGCTTGTTTGTACATTACTGAAGAAAGTAGCAGGTAGAGTTTGGCAGCCGCGCGCAAGGTCGGAGGCACTGAGTGGTGCAGTTGCACACATACAGCGAAAGAGTGCCTTTTGCCGGGATAATAGTACTAATAGTTTGTAATTGCTATAAACAACAAAGGCATGGATTCTGGTCATTTGCAATTTTTTCCCATTATATCAACTGAATGTGCTCAACGTAGAAGAAAAAATCTGCTGACATTTCATGTAGCTTCATTATGAACTCGATCATGTAAAACACATATAATAACGATAGAAGTCTATGGGAAGAACAAAATCATGAATGAGACATTAAATCCACTGTTTAAAAGTTACCACCATTAGAAAAATTGATATCTAAATTAGCTCACACACACCAAAAATATCATCTGGCCTTGAAAGGTGAAAGAAATTTTTTGAATCAAAGAAAGTAAGCCTAAATTTGAATGTAACTTCATCTGTGACGGTAGTCAACATTTTTATTTTAAAAATCCTATATCCGTACACAAAATAAAGCGCTTAATCAACCAGCTTTCAAACATAACATACAGACAGATTTACCCTACAACTAAAACTTTGCCTAAGTTCTATGGTTTTCTGAAAATTCACCGCTTGGACCCATAGTAAGTAGTGTGAACTCTATCACTTACCAGAGCGGGAAATTTTGGGCTGAAATTCTCTCCCCGTTAGTCACACCACGTCAAAAATTCTCAGCACTTTGCCGAACTTCTCAAAGATAAACGGGTAGAGGCAGACGAAGAACTATTCTCTTTTCGACGTCACGACTTTGTTTCCCTCCATTCTGGTACCAAAAGCTCTTGACATTATTTTACAGAAGATCAAGGGTGATAGCACTAAGTTAGTAGAAGTCTGTCTGTGTTGTACTTACTTTGTATACATTGATGTTTTCTACCAACAAATTCACGGTTCTGCCATGGGATCTCCAGTCAGTCCCATTGTGTGCAATCTCTACTTGGAACACTTAGAACAGTTGGCCATTACCACTGCCCCCACCCTCCTATGTGGTGGTTTAAGTATGTGTATGGTTGAGTATTTACCTCCATTAAAAATGGAGGTATAGTATTGGGTGTGTCTGTGTGTGTGTGTGTGTGTGTCTGTCTGTCTGTCTGTGTGTGTGTGTGTTTGTGTTTCCGGATATTTGTGGACATCATAACTTGAAAACCTCTTGATGGACTACAATGATATTTGGCATGTGGGTAGGGGTTGGGAAAACAAACTTAAGGTCAAGGTCAATTTTGGGTCCCCTGGTGTGTGACCTTGGTACTGCATCAGAACTTCAATCTTTTTTATCTTTTTACCTGGACATGCTATGGTCTTGATTTCTTGGTGGCAGATAGCTTTTGACGTAAGGAAGAAGTGGTGTATGTTTGGCCCCCTAGCAGCTTGCTCTGGAACTGCATTAGCATTTTTGTCAAAATCTTCCAAGAAGCATAATGGAACATAGGAATGATGGATTTCCATGATATTTGGTATGCAGGTACCTGTGGCAGAGTTGTTCATAATGAAGTCATAATTATGCAAATTTGGACTTAATTTGCATACTTAATGAGGAAAATGTACATTTACAGTGTTTTCCAATATAGGACTCAAATACATGGTACATATCTAGTTTGTGGCAGGCGGAAGTTAAGCAGATACTAATTATGCAAATAAGTTTCTAATTTGCATAATTAATTTGAAAGTGTACTAATTCTTCTTAGTATGTGTAGTAAATGATTGGGCTGTCAACATTGTGACCTGTGTACATTAGTGAAAGGTGTACATAAGCAAGCCTAAATTATGCAAAAGTGAAAGTCATTTGCATAATCAGAATATTTCATGGAGGTATGAGGTCTCCAAACTCTTGTTTTGCTTGCTTTGGAAAGGCCATTCTGTGAGCTTTCCAGCAATATGTATATGGTTTTCCTAGTATACTCTTTACATAACAGCTGTAATAATAATGTACAAAAAGTACAAATTGACACATGTATTTGAAAGTCTGGAATTATACCTCGTATATGGTATACAAGAAAAAAATTTATGACGTGCTGAGAGGGTACTGGTCAGCAGCGTTCCCGCCAGGCATACGTCATTACGTCTTTGGACGCATTTTTTTCTGGAAAGACGCACTTGGCTCGGCCGAATGCGTCCAATACAAAAAAATATGAAAGAAAGGCTGACCTGTACCACCAGTGTACAAAATGTATTTGGAATCTTTAAAAAAATATGTCTTTACAATTTACACTTCAAATTGTTCACTTCCTGGTCATCCCAGTAGTCTGGGCACTGGGCGGAGCGCGGCACGTTTTACAACTAGCGGACCCATGTGCGACACACCCTGCCACGCGCCAGTCTGAGCTGTCCGTTGCGCGATGCAATGTTTATGAAGTCCCGTGAAATACATCTGACAGTCAGCATTCTTTAACACTTTTATATTCTGATGATGATATTCTGATATTAACATGATACTTACTTGTCCTCGTTTTCACGTATTTGTTAAAGATTTGTGGGTAATACTAGAAATATTGAACAAACTGTTCTGCGCAAGTGGTGCACATCTCAACTAAAGTTCTCACGCTGTGGGCAGTTGATTGGCAGTTGGTATCTTTGACGACAACATGCCGTCGGCGCCAAGCAGTCTAGATTGGCCACCAGGTCCAATCCAATCATCTGAATAACCAATCAGCGTAAGATAAATGTAATGTTATACTCTATCATTGGTCACCGGGAAAAAAGACAAAAATTACCGAGTATTAGCGCACGTGACGTTGTTTGGTGATATTGGTAGCCGCCCGTATCGTCTGGCAAGTTTCTTCCCTAGCTGCTAACAATTTACTATTAAAGTTTCCATATTTATCTAAGTTTTAAAAAAAAAGCTGTGCGGGAAATTGAAAACTATAACATCCATTGGCATAATACCGGTCGGTTTACTGCAATTTCTCAAGCAATGCTAATTTGGCAAATGATCAACGCATCATTTTCTCCAGTTACATGTTGCTGTTACAGCTTACCTTTGCCACTTCTTCTGTGTAAATTATTTTGTCTCTCTGGTCCTGCTAAAAACATAATATCGTAATTGGAACACACCGCGGAATTGCACGGAGAACGGGCGCGGGGTTGGAAGGGGGTGCACTATACTGGCCAAACGAAACACGGCACAATTAACTGCCGCTATGTACCTTTATGCATCCTCTGTTGTTCCTTTCTTTCCTGTTAGTAGTTGCACAAAACAAAAATCTGCATGAGCATACAAAAAGTCATGAGAAAATGGGCGTATACTGACAAGAATTTTCATTTAATTTTGGTCCGTCACAACCGCTATGACGTAAAACTTTACTGCTGGCCGTAGCATTAAAAATGGCGGGAAAATGGCGGCGTACGTTCAATTTGACCCATTCAGCCGTAGATCCGGGCGATAATGCAACGGTTCCTCACCCTTTTACACAAGTTGTAGGTCACCAAAAGAAATTCAAGATTGCTGTTGAATCATGCTCGTCTTGTGCCGTGAGCACATGTGATTATTATCTACAAATCTGGCGATGAACGTGACAGTGTGTTTGTCCCACGACGAGCTCGCCTGCCCCGAAAATGACCTGAAAACTTTTGGCCTTGTTGTCTTCGAATGCATTGTTATCGATGCTTTGTAAATTATGTATTGGACACCTAGATGTCTGAAGTGTGCATACCTCAGAAATAACTATTGTTGCATGTGTAGATCTCTTTAAGTTCCACTATTTTTAATCGACCAGTATAAGGCTTATGCCCGGTATTATGCCAATGCATGTTACACTTTATTTCTCATTTACAAAATTTCTTTTGTTTCAAAAAGGCAAAATTTGCAGCAGAAAAGGGGCCGCAATATATGTTGTCAAGCGTCGATCGAGTTGAGTGTGCACTGGCATTGGCCTTCCTGGCACATGGCGCGGCACGCCCCCCTCCCCAGTCGCAGCACCAAGCACGTTGGGATGTCTTTTCTGGCTACTCCAACATAGTAACATAGTATGCTTTTTCCAAGGGTTATAGATATTATAGGGTTCCAACTTGAAGGATTATGCACATGAATCTTATGCATAATTATGCATAACCATTGGAAACTTCTGCATGATTATTTATAACCCTCAAACTATAATCATACATAATTATTCATAAGTCATGTGCAGTTATGTCAATTTAGAAAAATCCCCAGGGGGTTGTTATTGGCTTGTAGGTATTTTTTACTTACAGCTTACGATATCAGCCCATCTAGGGATACTGTTGCTGAGATATGGGAGGTCACTTCAGAATAAAACTGGAATTCACAAATCAAATTGAAGGGTGTTTAATCTACATGTACAATGTATATGGCACTTTTTAACATGCTTCCTTTTACTTTAATACAAGGTACAGTATATTGACTTACGAGACCGGTTTGATGGAGACATCCACACGCTTGAGATTCTGCTGGACATCATAGGATGGATTCACCCGAGCTTTGGATTCAAATGGGTGTTACAGGTAAGGTTGTTTTAAAGTCCTAGTCTCATAGGCTCAAAAGTTGTTTTTAAGGCTGTGTAACTATGTACATATTTCCAAATTTAACATAGTTTCATCAGGTTGGTGGACTTATAATTAGAGAATTATTTTACACAACCAGTTTCTACTCACTTTTGATTACGTTTCGATGTCTCTCAGACACTATCCTCAGAGCTTCTGACTGGAGTTCTGCTTCTTGCCACTATGTACAATGTAGTTGATGTATAGGTGGTTTAATGCAGTAGGAACACTATCCCAAACGTGACTTATGCCCACTTTACATTACGCTTTTCGCAACAGCGGCAAAATTTTCTGCTGTTGGGATGCCGCTGTCGTAACGTCTTTAGACACACCACCTGGCACGCCCGGAAATCTGGCAGGACACCCGCGGTGGAAGTAGATCTTTGTGAAAGTCTTATTAATTACTGCATAAAGATTGCAGTTTTTTGTGACAGGACTGTTATATTGAACAAACTTTCATTTTTTTCTTTGTGTACCGCTTCCAAGTGAATGAAAATTGAAATACATGACTTGCATAAGAAATGCAAATCCCTAACTATGATGTTGTTTCGATGACACTTCCGGTAACTATAATGAATTTAGTAGTAAATACATGTAGTATCACAAGTAAATACTCTTGACTTCTCATTTTTTTTACATCAATGACTTATAATTGTTGTTCTATTGACATGTACAGGACTTGAAAGGAACCCTCGCTGAGGAGTTAGACTTTGAGTTGGAGGGGGAGAATTCTGAACACTGTGCCACGGATCTGAATTATCTACCCTATATCTACATTCCTAAAGTCATCTGGGAACATACCTCTAAGGTTAGTCAGTCAATGGGGATGTGCAGAAACTATAAGGTTTGTTTGTTTATTCTTATTTATCCAGTGGTACATGTCGCCTGGCCGGCGTTTTTCAAAGATCCCTAGCCTGGGGGAACCCCATATATAACAGTTCAGTGAATAAATGATAACAATATGAAATCAAATAAATGGTGACACAGCAAGAATCGGCAAATAATAGCACAATTCAACGACGACAAAATAAGGCAAATCAATTGTACTAGTATGTTAATCCTAATATACTAGTAACTCGAAATCATAAATGAAATTGAATATAGAAGAAGAAGAACTTAATTGCACGACAATTGTATATGATACAATGTATGGCAACAACTATTACACAAAGTACAAAACAAAGGTATAGGATAAAGCTTAGCAACCTAGTTAACATAACAATAAGGGCTAACATAATTCTTTAGTATACTAGTAGTATTACAATGGAGTAGGCTAATCATTAGTTACTGTTACTATTCTTTCTTATAGCAGAGCAGTCCTTGATATATTTGCCTTTTTTTGCATTATGGGAGTTCTGACATTTAAAGATATATACAAATCTGTTTGTGGTATCAAGTTTCTTGAAATCTGTTGCACTCGATTCGAGAAATATAGATAATTAATTACGTAAACTAGCGTATCTAGAACATTCCATTATAAAGTGAAATTCATCTTCAATACGTTTTGGAAGTTTTGGCTATGCTCTTGAAGTTAACTGAGGGTTGAAGAACACAAAGTAGACAAAGAACCGTGTTATGACTCAAGTCTACCAACTTTCAGGATGGGATCCATAACAAGTACCTTCACTATCAACACCAATACTACAGGTGGTAAGGAAAAAGCCAAAGAAGAGATACTTGCTTTACCTTACCTTTACCTAGTCCCATCCTCATGCCTGAGGGTCAGGGACTATGGTAGCATCCAGTATCAGCCTGCTCCACTCCCTTCGGTCTCTACAAGAAATCACAAGTAATGGAAGACCGATGACTGTTATCTTTACTGACGGTTCAGCCCTGGGAAAACCAGGGAGAACTGGAAGGCATACACCTTGCAGTGGATACAATAAGCAGAAAACAATCTACCATGAAACAAGTGCTCTTACGCTGTGATTGTAAGGCTGCAATAGAGAATATCACTGTAGTGCAACAAGTAGAAGCATACAACAACACAATTCATGCCATCAGAAGCAAATTAAAAGCTTTGAAACTTAAAGGCTTTGACATTCAGCTGACTTGAGTTCCAGGACACATGTTGTATGGGGATCGCTGGTAATGAAATTGCTGATACAGAAGCTAAACGTGCAGCAAAAGAGACTGAAATATGCCAAAATAACACTTCGTGGACCAGAGACCAAGCCATGAAACAAATAGAAGCTCTAGCATATGAGCACTGGAACAGAAGAACAAAGCTCAACATGAAAAGCGAATATATGCAGAACATTGCCACAAACATGAAATGAAAAGGCTTGACGCTAGGTTGCAGGAGCACATGTAGGTCACCATTAATCAGCTAGTGAGTGGCCATACCTATCTCAACGCTTACCAAAAATGGAGAAACCCCAAAGTTTCACCTGATTGTACTACCTGCGGCACACCTGAAACCACCAATCACTACTTGTTTAACTGTGCACGTTACGAGATTGCAAGACAATACTTGCTGCAAGAAGCTGAAAATGCATACGAGACTTATAACATACCAGGAAAGCTGAGATCTATTGACATTACAACACTGCCGGGTTTGAGGGAAGACCTGTCTTCAAAAATTAACTCACTGATGTACAATGCATTCTCCCGATACATTGAGAAGACAAAGCTTTTTAACGGACTCTGAGCAGGTTACTATCTTGTACCCCCCCCATCTAAGTTAATTTTCCTTTACGTCACATGAGCAGATGACGCTATTCAGCTGACATTTTTTACTGATTATCCGACTCGACGTTGCGTTCTTGCACCAAGAGACAATTTACCTAGAGACTTTTCATCAAAAACTACTGTACCAAGAGACGCTCAGCACCAAGAGTTCACGTCTAGCGAAATATTAGACGTTAAACAAGGACATCAACAACAACAACAACAATGACTATGTGAACAATACTTGTGGTGTCACTACTTATTGCCCAGCGACAATGGCGAAAATTCACGGCAAACATCCAGAAACCTTTAGGATGTGCTGTTACGTTTGTTAATCAGGGCTCGAAATACTTTTTTCTGCATACCTGCACTGGTTCAGGTAACATTTAAAATTACCTGCACCTGACAAATTTTACCTGCACCACTCTGAATTTAGGAAGTATGGATCATACTAAAATTGTTCAGGAATCATTGCTATTTTTTTTTCTTTTATAGTTTATAGTTGGTAACAGCCAATGCAGCTAATAACAATCCTACATCATAGGACATTTATGTATAAAATCCAGTACATAGACAAGTGCAGGTGAGGTGCAGGTAGACACCAGAAATACCTGCACACCTCCAATTGTACCTGCACTAACCTGCATATGCAGGTCGTATTTCGAGCCCTGTTAATCAATGATTTAAATTGTACCTGCACTAACCTGCATATGCAGGTGGTATTTCGAGCCCTGTTAATCAATGATTTAAATCAAGGTATTTCTAAGCCTATAACTTAGTATAAGTATTAGGTCAATCATTGACACTTGACATTTCTAAATGGATTACGGTGGGTGCAGTGGGCCTGCCCATGATCAGGCGAACAGACTGATGTATTAGGATTATCAGCATCTGTTATCACGGTCAAGTATGACGGCACTCATCTCAACTCACAGGAAAGTTTTTGAACAGTACAGGTTTTATACCTGTGATTGTGAAAGTGAATTTTTAAAAAAATCTAGATAAGTTACGTTTCAGTTGTGACAATCAAGTCAGATTACAGAATCTGATGGGGTGGGCGGGAATCAACCTGGGGGGAATCGTCTTCAATCCCAGTTGGGAAACGTCCTAGATGAAGTCTAAAAACTTTGTACAAGTTAACAAAAATTATTTATATTTTATAAGCCTTACTAATGTATGCCATGTTGATACCTTTCTTGCAGAGAGTGCTGACAGCTGAGTATGTTGAGGGGTGTAAAGTCACAGATGTGGAGGGGATCAGGAAGATGGGCCTTTCTCTGGCAGATGTAAGTGACGGCACACATAGAAATCAAGTATAGAAATACCAGTTTATTTTTAGAAAATGTATTGTCGCCAAGTCACGTATTTTCTGTGATTAACTACCTATCACTAATCAACTCTGTAGCCAATTTAGGACAGATTTTGGACCACACTAGCCAAGCTAAAAAGTTACATGGAGAGTGTGGCATTTCATTTGTAAATGAGCACTACTCTTTGGGAATCATACCATGGCCCAAATAGTCATTTGTGGTTAGCTCTTCTGAAATGGGCTCACTTTTCAATTCTGACTGGTTCACATTCACTAAGTTAAACTCTACTGCACCACTAGCAGGGGTGCCTAAGGGTCTGCCTAAACACCTCAAACTAGTAGATCAAACAACCTCAAATGGCTCTAATATGCAGTGTACATTGGCCAATAACGGTGTGTGGCACTCTGGATACATTGTTTATGCATTTATTAATTTTAAAAAACGCAGCATGTCCTAAGCATTTACCATTTCACCGTGGCGGGTGGTCAACCTGTATAACAGGGGAAGGGGGCATTCTTTCCCCTTTTAGAAGGGTTTTAGACAACTCCGAACGTACAAAATGTGTAGTATTGATAAAATAACCAAGCGTTTCGTATTGATGTATGAAATATGAGGCTGTTTTCTGCTTTCAAATGTTCGTCATTTACTCGATTGGTGCCATTTTGTATCGAATTTGCCACAAGGAGGGGGGTGTTTCAGACATTTCACAAACACTATAAAGGGCAAACGTCAGCTTTTTCAGAGCGCTTGTTTTAATGTGAATGGGGTCATAGACTCATTTGGGACAGCATTCTGAAGAAGTACAAATGTAGTTGGAAAATGTTACTTTGTTGTATATGTTGCTCTCCCTTACCTTTTGGACTGCATTGTAAATCTTCCCATAAAGCAATCTCTGCACAACACATACAATGTATGTTATACAGTACTTAATGTTTGTGACTGTATCTGTTAACATGTAAGCAGCAACAACTAGTGTTGCAGCACACCATACACCAGTCAAAATTGCCCTGAGGAATGGGACAGACGTTCATTAAAACATTGGTGTGAATAAAGCTATGTTTGTGTAACATCAGTTCCATAGTTTCATTTGGTGTCATGTTATTCTACAGGTTGATGAAAAGTTGATCACAGCCTTCTCTGAACAGCTATTCAGCTCTGGATTTGTTCATGCTGACCCTCACCCAGGAAATGGTATGAACATCAGTGTCATTCCCAATAGCTCCACTTTCCTCCTGAGAGGTTGCATCTAATTACTAGGAAGGCCTACAGTTGCTCAGCAGCAGATTTTGCTCCATCTCCCCTCATGCAAAAATGGACCATTATAAAAGTGTATTTTAAAACAGTCACCCCATGCAAGAATGGGCTCTTCAGGTGACAACTCACCTTTAAAGGACCCATTCAAAAACACCTTTTTCTTTCTTTACTCTGCCTCCCTGTCAGAATGATGGAAGAATCCTTCTGGTCAGAGTTCTTACTGAGCCAGACTAAGGCATTCTCCATCGCCTCACAGGAGCTCGATCTTCCATATCTGCCAGTACAACATTTGAAGACGTTACCATCTTTCCAAAGAATGGCCATTGTGCTAGCACAGATCGATAAATCATACCAGTAGTGGCAATACAAGGGATGACCAACAAGCACGATTAACTGCGTGCTCTGTGTTTTGAAATGCGGGAAATTGTATTTTTGAAGCATTGAAAAATACAGAATTTTCATGGATGCATGTCTGAACAAGTTCTGATCGTGATGCTCACAATACATCACAAATGCTGAATACCCTGCGGGATTTTTGTACTTTCATCTTTTAAGGTTTACTTCAATCAACTTGTCCTCAAATTGACGTCATACAATCTATTAACCATCATCAGGTCAAATTGTTTTCCAAGGTAGATTTATCCATCGCACATATATCGTACTCGACAAACTCGTACTCGACAAAAACCCAGGGTGCACTCGAGACTTGTTGTGAATATGACCATGCCTGATTCACATTTTGGTCGGCCCACGATGACAAAAGTTTGAAGATCAGGCTATAGAAACTGCACAGCAGGAACTGCAGGAGGCAGCCGTTTTTAAAAATTGATCAGAAATACGCTTGGCAAACTGGTAAACGTCGGAAATGTGTTAAGCATGTGATCTACGCACACACACACACACACACTCACACACACTCACACACACTCACACATATATATATAAAGACTATGTATATATATGCAGGTGTGACCGCACGCTAACTTAAAGATTGACTCCATGATTGTGTGAAATGATGATTCCCAGTATCCCTACTGCACTATATTTTCAGTTCTTGTAAGAAGAGGCTCAGATGACAAAGCCCAGCTAGTTCTGTTGGACCATGGATTGTACCAGAACCTAGAAAAAAAGTAAGTTTTTTAGTACAAAACTTAACTTTCTTCCAACACAACAGTACACACGGATCAAATTTTCAGCGACCACTTTCGCCTTATTCAGGATCAATACTGATGACCAATCACTTCAGAACGAAGAGAGAACTCGCGAAAAGTTACAGAGACGTGATCTTTTTAAAACATGATCTTCGGGATACGTGTCGATCAAACGTGCCAGGAAGGTTATAACGGCCACCATCTCTGTTCAGTGATGGCTAGAGTGCCCTGATATACATGTACATTAATTTTGTATATGGCCTCCCTTATATCTATTCCTAAGTACTGTCCTGTTCATTGTCCAGTATTCTGACCTTGTCCAGTGAGACCATATGGCCCGGTGATTCAATGTGGATGTTCAATGAGACTTCCAATGACAGCGAGCTGGGGCATTTATGTTCAAGGAATCTGGTTCTTAGTGAGTGTTCTGTCTCTCCAATGTAGGGAGACTACTTTGTAAGAGGTATACTATAAAGGAGGCCATATACATCAGGGCACTCCAGCCAAGTGTCAGTAATTCTCGCAAGTTTACGTTCTGAAGTGATTGGTCATCAGTATTGATCCTGAAGAAGCCAATAGTACTAGTGGTCATTGAAAATTTGTACTATGATTGCTACCAACACAGTGAGTGACAGATGAGCTTCTATAGTAAGTAATGTTTTTGATGTTATTTGATTAATATGAAACTATTTTAGACAGTACTCCACACATCATGTGTAAATTGGATGTCATTATACTACCGGTATGTCATGTAATGTAGTTTATGTCATACCTAGACAGCTATAACGTTTGATACAGATGTTCCAGTTGTATTCTATACAATATAGTAGGGCATCATGTCATTCAACCAGACAGACCCCTCTTCTTCCCTGCTGGTTCTCTTCCATTGCGTCTTCACTGTACTTCAGACCTAGACGGACAAAAATCCTCGGTGGAAGCTACAGGCGGCTTGGGGACACCGTCCACGGCCGTAAAAGCCACACACTGCTTGTTTTGCTATTGTTATGATTGTTGACAACAATGCGTATCGGCACCCTTTCGCATACGATAATCTCATTAAAACCCATTCAGCCTCCTTCTAACTTTTGGAATAGTGCATGCTACGAACTTTGATTGAAATCTTGACAACTTCAAAACCTTACTTGTACAAACCTAACTTGTACTAAATAGTTAGATTTTTCTCACGAACTAGGAAGGATGTCCCTTACCACCAGTAAATGTAATTGTTCAGTTCAAGTCCGGTTTAACAGTTTGTTTCCGCCATATTTCGAGTGTTGTTTACTTTCTGAATTTGTGCCTTTTTGTAGATTTTGCGGCCTAATAGCTCATATCACAAGGAAAGCAAAGTGATACTTGTTGTTTTTACATCCAACATTTCTATGAACGAATTTAATCTTCCGCCGCGTAGCCCGCGCTGCCGACAGCACTGATCGGGGCTGCTGGGATTCCCCATGCATATGGCCAGCATGTTTCTGATCACTGTGTTTGGCTTCATGAATACGACGTTTATAGATTTAAAAATTTGTTCATATGAAAATTGTATATTTACAACGCGTCAGCATGGCGTCTTATTTTATCTCAATGGTAACAGTTACTACTTTGTAGTGGGGAAAATTAATTTTCGCGGTTTTCGCGACAATTGGAATTGGCTGACGGAAAAAAAATTGCAATTAGTAATCAATCTTCTGACACATTTAGGTTTCCTCATCGATTGGAAAATTTTCGACTGATCCCAACCCAGCATGCAGTTACACTGTAACCTTCCGGTGGATGGAAGTAAAAGTCTTCTTTATGTCTTTCTCTTATTTGCTGAACTGTGATTGGTTAAGCCACCTAGGGCATCTTACCTGGTCAGAGCACTATGCACCTGGCCTATGAAAGCGAGGACATGCTGTACCATGCTCATTAGAGCCCATAACACTGAGGAAGCCACATGTCACAGTGAAACATGTTTGTTGTGTACTGGTTTGAATTAAGTTCCTATACAGGGAACATGCAGCTCTAGCGTGTGTTCTGAAGGTGTGGCGTAAGTGTAAATGGTTGGCTGGAGGTTGTCCTTCCCCACATACTCTTGTGTCTTGATGCATTTTTTTCTTATTTTGAAAAGTGCAGGCTTTAATATGAAGAAAATACCCCATCAATCAGGACTGTGCAGACTTTTTATGTCCATGGCTGTCAGAATTTTGCAGGTTGTTTGTTATAGCGCTACACGTAAGTTCTCATTCCACTAACTGTTGAAATGTTTGCATGCAGCACACGGCTGTCGCTGTGCAGGCTGTGGAAGGCTGTTGTTCTCAAGGACAAGGAGAAGATGAAGTGGTTTTCCCACCACCTAGGGGTGAAAGGTTAGAACTTTCATGTCTGTCTTAGTGTGTACTCCAAACTCCATACAACGGTACATAAGAAATAGTGGCATTTCATTGCTTTCTTTGTTTTCTACTCTTTTTTACTCATATTAAACTGTCCAGACTCCTAACATTGCAAGGACATAAGATTTTAGGGGCTTATTTTAAGGGGTACACCTCAGTTTATTTCGATTCTCAAGTCAAGACTGCACACCCTCAAGGCTGGCACCATCTTTTCATTGAAAAATTTTGATTCTTAAAAGTAAAACAACTCAGTCTGTATATGGGAAGGAAGGATATCCCTTAAGTTGCAAGAACAACCAAGTTTCATTTTTTTCAATCTCTCAGCGTCACTTTAGGGAAGCTAACAACAACTCGAGCCAACAGATTGCGACAAGTACTTTTTAATGTTATCACTTTCAATCACTTACAATGGGAACAAGATGGTGGCCAGGCACACGAGGTGTTGTAACCTCTGACCTTGAAGGTACCTACATAATGTATTGCATAATAATAATAACTATCAAGTCGTTAGCCTGACTTAAATCGCACCCCTAGCGGCTGGCCCTACAATTGTCACCGCCCAAGGAGGGGTGGGGGTCATTAACCCCAGCCAGCGAGAGATTGTGTAAACACAGGCTAATCAAGTCATATGGTGGTGTGATTCCGTTTTGTCCTTTCATTTTCTTTTTCACTCAAGACAGCCACATAGGCAGGTGGCCACTATAGAGAAAATGTTGATCAATTGACCACGAACAATAAGTTACACAATGTCATGATTTCAGTACCCACTGTTCTTTGTCACTAAGAAGAAGCTCCATCTTAAGATTGGAATTCCGTTTTTCCCATTTTGAAATGTGCTAATATTTTCAATATAAAAGCACTTGGTGCAAAGTCTTTACATATGATTGACAAGTATGATGTACAGTTGTGAAATATGATAATAACTTTCATGAATATTCATTTTGAAAATTTTCTTCCTGCAGGAATTCCTGCAGGAATTCCTGCAGGAAGCGTTTTTCCTGCAGGAATTCCTGCAGGAAAACCATTTTCCTGCAGGAATGCTGCAGGTATTCCTGCAGGAATTCCTGCAGGAGAAAGGTAAATTCCTGCAGGAAGAATGTTTCCTGCAGGAATTTCTGCAGGAATGGCCTTGACAATGACAGGAAGCGTTCTTTATGCATTTAATTTTGTTTTGAAACTGTTAAACAATGCATTAGATTTCATTAGATGTTTCAGACTTGACTTTAACTATGTATATAAAACAGATATATAATGGAGGCATTTTTTATTGTTTTGTTTTCCTAGTTTTATTGACTGTTGCTGGAGATGCCTGGCATTAGAAATAACTGACCTATGAATGAACTTCACTTCAAGAAAATGCATTTCCTTCAGTGGCTACTCATATTTTTCAGAGGTACAGAAGCTTGGGCATGGTTACTTCTTTCATTTTTTTCTTTAATTCTTTAACATCACCACTTAGGGTTTATTAGTATCTAAGCCAATTTGGCTCTGGTATCTAAGCCACTGGCGGCTTTATCTCATGATGCACCCCTCAGGGTAAAACATTGATCCTTTATTAGCATATAGCCAGGTGGCATTCACCAGTCATATTTTATGTTGGTTATGACACTGTAACACAATATTAGAAGTGTCCCGAGCCGGGTGTGTGGACACCTACAAATTCATTAAACACTGGTGCTAAATGAATCTTATTTATTAGGTTTTTGATACCTACTGGACAGCTGTGTTTAATGAAGTTCTAAGTGCCCAATAGAAAATAATAATCAACCGTCACCAGATCAGATCAGATCACAGAACATTGATCAATCAGAACAACACCCTGTCCTCATCTGGAACTCTTTACATGCTCTAAAATCCTTGAGATTGGGACAAAGGCCTTTTTATCACAAGAGTGTGATATTATCACCTCCCCTCCCCTTTCTCACCTATCTTTAGAGAAGTCATTATATAATCTCCTTTGCACCTACATGAAGGTGTTTAAAGCCAGCAACAACAATGCGTGTATTGATTTATAATGACAGGTAATTAGAGACTGAAGTGAATGGTAGCTGCCTTATTCAGTGCCTCCACTGGTGTATAGAACAGGTCAGTATTTAACACTGCATAGAAGACTAAAGTTTACCCATGGCAAAGAGGTTTAACTACCTTGTAGATCACCAAGGAGTTTAGAATTCTCTGATCTCACTGACCTAACCTAGGTTTTACAGCAACCTTGGAATAGATATAATTTTTAGTCTTTACTATTTGCCTTTCAATTGGTAATCTTTTACTCTTGTCTTGGCTACCTTAGGTCTCTTGTTTAAGCAAGGAGCTTTTATCTTGGTTTCAGACAAAAAGTTCCTGATGATGGGTTTGAAGGCTGATACTGATAGCCAGAATAAAGCTAACATTCCAGAATGGCTATCAGTATCACATCAAAATATATACCACAGGCCTTCTACTCTTCAAAATAAACCAGGAAAGTTTGCCAACACAGAGGGTATTGATATGTAAAATTTGGGGTCCTGGAGTATCTTGCAAATACAAGCAATTTTTGTACTTTAGAGCCAGGCGTTGAAAAGCAGAAAGGCCCACAAAATAACAACAAACTTTTTGATAACCAAACTTATTGATAACCTGGGCTTTATCTGGTCCAAAGAACCATTATCTTTTTGACTATTAATAAACTTGAAGCCCGCTATGAAGCTGTTACCAGTATGATTCATTATGAGCCAGAAGGCCGACATAACCGCATTCCTCTGGAACAAAGAATTTGCCAATACTGTAACTTGAATAAGATAGAGGATGAGTGTCACTTTATTGTTGACTGTACTTTATACAACAACAAAAGAAACGTCCTCTTTGAAAATATACAAGATATGTTCCCTATTTCCAATACTTGAATACCACGGAAAAAAATTCATATTTCTCATGCAATTAGATCAACCATACATTATTGATTCCATCTGTACTTATATTTATAACTGTTTTAAGAGGTGAGAAGAAGTTGAACTTGTAAATACTGGAATTTATTAGTATTTGTAGAGGTGATAAGATACCTTTTTTTTATCAAAATTGTACATTGTCACTAGCGCTACAACCTGTACTTAGCTTGTTTGAGCACAAATGTACAATCAAGGTCATTGATTCATTATATAGAAACATCAGGCAAAAGTTTGTTCCAGAGATTATTTGTAGTTTCCAAATCCTATTACATGGGCCTGTATATAAGGCACTCACTTTCCTCTTTTTGGTAATTATGCACATTGTTATGTAGGTTCAAAGGAGGTCAGTTATTGTTAAGGCATGCTTCCCAATTAGCAAGTTGAATTAGCAAGTCCCACAGGGACTGTCCCAAAGCACTGGATGGAAAGATTCAGAACACCTCCCTGAGATCAAGGAGGTTGCTTCTTGCTGAGATATTTCTATACTGAACTGCTTTTGAGCCAGATTAGAACTAGAAGAACTTCAAAATTGCAGAAACCTGAAAATTCACTTCTGGGATAGATTACAGGATTCGAATGGTTAAACCAGATCGGCAAATTAAGGAGTAATAAAAGCTCCTTGATCTCACCAACTTGATCTGGCCCTCTTTCAACCTCCTTGATCTGGCTCAACACTTTTGTTTTGAACTGCCAACTAATGGAAATCTTAGAATTCAGAAAAATGGTAAATTAGGTAGTGCTCTGCATTGCACTTTAGCCAACCTCTCACTTTACATATATAATATATATACCCAAGGAGGTTAAAGAAAGACTTTTTAACCTCCTTGATCCAGGTATGTGACGTCATACTTTGTGGCGTCACCCAGGAAAATAAAAGTTTTTGATAATAATCTTATATTTAGGCCATGTTTCTGAATCAAAAATGTTTTTGAAACAGGATGTGTTTGAAGGCACTTGAAAGGCCATGAAAGAATGTAGCTTCTTACGGTTGCATAAGATAGTATTGTCAGCCTGCAAGATCCGCTTGGAGATTCTGATCATGATAGACAAAGAAGCACAGTGCAAATGACACAGTAGGGTTCGGAGGACACCAACTGACTAGTCTAATTAGTCTGTTCTGTCAACTTTTAGCTTGAGTGGTAAATGTGTTGGGTTCATGAGCTGGCGGGCCCAGGTTAAAATCCTGGGAGCCAGGCACAAATTTTTCTCTTGTGTTTCAGAAGTGTAAGGTTGTGAAGGACGTTGCACTTCTGTGAGGGCCTGCATGCCTTTTTCCGTTAAGGTTCCGGTTCGGAATTTCAATTGTCCAGATATCCAAATAGTCCCTAAGAATAAGACGCAAATCAGAGGTTTCTCTATAGATTTGGCTCTCGATTTTCCGGCTATCGCTTATAGCATGTATAATCCTTTATACACCTCCATATGCTTTGACTGTGTT
>NC_049984.1:20722765-20723809 GCF_000003815.2 Branchiostoma floridae | reverse complement strand
GTCCTTTGATAATTGATAATTGGACACCAGCATCCTTTGCATATCTATAGAACAACAGCTGACCTTACTTTGAACCCGCATTACAATAGCGCATACTTACTTGAATTTTCAACAAGAGGAAGCAAGCCCCTGGCTTTCTTAGGCCCAATTTTAAACTTTATGAAATATTCTCTGGAACAAAAATTCAAGTGTTAATCTTATGATGGTCAAAATATGACCAACCAGATCAAACAAATCTCAAGTTGCTGACCAAGGAGCTTTCATTCTTTGCCACGTTCAACTTGGTACTGCATTTACAAGATATCATTGCATGCATGGAAGGAGCATTCGAATAGAGCAGTTTTCATTTGATGAAAACACCCATGTGTGAACAGCCGTAATGGCACAACTGTTGAACATGTCATGGGCAACTTGGACCCCATTCAAATGAAAAAATACAAGTGAGTTAAATGAGGAATCCGATTAAAGCTTTCTGTTGGATTAAAAAAATGCGTTCACATTTAATCGGATTAAACTCAAACTTGCGACCACGACCACCCCGAGTCGGGCACACGTCGTGCTTCCAAAATGTTGCCAGACTACCTCATAATTTTGAAGGATTTAGTGACATTGATATTATATATGATAACTGTTGAGAAATTGGCTGGCTTTTGATGCGTCGACAGTCAACAAGAACATGGCGCTTGTGAGGTCATACAGGTTGAACTGGGGGTAGAAATGTTGCGCGGGGTGTGATTATACTCTACATTTAACTGTAGTACAAAATGTAAATGTATATGTTGAAAAAGTTGCATGAATAGGAGAAACTACTACTAAAAACGTTTGTTGCATACTTTTTTGCCGGTGTGTAGCACTCCTATCTTAGTGTCATTGATTTAGATATGAATTATAAGGCCATTCCTGCAGAAATTCCTGCAGGAAACATTCTTCCTGCAGGAATTTACCTTTCTCCTGCAGGAATTTCTGCAGGAATGCCTGCAGCATTCCTGCACGAAAATGGTTTTCCTGCAGGAATTCCTGCAGGAAAAACGCTTCCTGCAGGAA
>NC_049984.1:20721463-20722640 GCF_000003815.2 Branchiostoma floridae | reverse complement strand
ATATTGAGGATTGTAGCACATTTCAAAATGGGAAAAACGGAATTCCAATCTTAAGATGGAGCTTCTTTAAGTAACATTGTCTCGATCGTCTCAAAATTCAGCTGATGCTGCGAAAGTCAAATCTACTGAAAATGATTGATATTGCCATGCGCAATGTCAGTAAATTTGCTGACAAAGACTTGCACTCTAACATTCAAGGTACCCGTACTTTCCGCTACCACCAAAATGTTGGGAACTCAGAATCCTCGCAAACTGCCATTTTAAACTCGCTGCATGCAGGGTGCCATTACTGTAGACTCCCTTGCAGTCCTCGGGAAAGGGCTGGGGTTTTTTTGGGGGGGGGGCGTTGGTCCACAATTTTCAACGTTGGCTATGTTCTATTGTGCCGGGAAAAGGGAGTTTGTTGAGGAAGGGAGCTTGCCGTGATAGCGAGTTTCTGCCCCTGCCTGTTGTAGAATTTCCTTTGGGGCATGTTGTTGGCCCTATATATAGAGCAGGGGATTTGGCTACACTGGGTGCTAGACTGATGAATGGGCCGCCAGCCAGTTTCTTTGCACTCTGGGGTACAAGCCCAAAGGAGAGTTTTGCTTAGCCAAAGAAACTGCCTGCCGCCCATGTAGTATCAGTGTGGTTACCAGGTAGATTCGGCCTGCAAAGGCTAGCATATGCCACAACTTCAGAAAGGGCACTGTAGCCACATTGTTCCCATTTAGACACTTTATTTAATCCCATGCTCACTGTTTCTAGATGTTCAGTCTGTGGTAGGGTTGCACAATTGCACAATATAAGTTCTGTTTTTTATAGGACAACTGCATGCATACTGCAATGGAGTGCCATGCATGCATATATGAGTATGTCTCAACTTGTAAATAGGATATTCCCTGTTAATCAGTAATAACACAATGACTGTTGTTGAACAGACTGGTACCTGTTCTGTGAGATCCTGATGCAGCGACCAATCCACATCCAGTCTGGAGGCTACATGAGTTTTAAGGCTCAGATGACTCCTGATGACATTAAGTACATGAGGAAGATGGCGGTGGATCATTTTGATCGCATCATGGTCGTTCTAAAGGACCTTCCCAGGTCCATGCTCCTGGTTTTCAGGTTAGTCATGTTCAAGACAAATTTGGCTCACTCACAGATAGAGATCTACATTCACTCACTCACTCACTAT
>NC_049984.1:20719949-20721363 GCF_000003815.2 Branchiostoma floridae | reverse complement strand
ACACTTCGCTTCCTTTGGCTCTGTCCAGTGGGTCGACCCGTCAGGCCGCACATCTTCAAGTCCCTCCTAACACAGTAGTTGCCGATATTGTGGAATACAATTTTACAAATGTGCAAATGAATGTTAGAAAGACTTAAGGACCATGGACCATGTAAACAAGTATTATAACATAGAAGTCTATATTGAAGTGAAACTCATTAATTGAGAGCTTAGGCTGGGTGGTAGTATGTTAAAACATTTGCGTGTCATCAGACTTACTAGTATCCTAGTAAGAGAAGCACGTGAAGTTTGAAGTCAGGCATCCAGTCTGAGAACATTTTAACTTGTGCCAACTTGGTTTCACTACAGGAACATCAACACCATTCGCTCCATCAATGCCCAGCTGGGCCATCCTGTGGACAGGTACACCATCATGGCAAAATGGTAGGTAACATTTTTATGGAGAGCCCTTTGAAAAAATGTGTGGGAATAGTGAAAGAGAATTTATTTGAAAAAAAGTCATTGTATTATTTTGTAACTTACACAAAGTTTGGGCCCATGGCATCAGCTACAATGATGTTACACAGCTGGTAATGTTCCAGTGAAATCTCCAACTACATGTCTAAGGTGTATCCTCTACACTCATCAAAGTAGGGTGATCTTATTGTATAATCTGGGGGTGATGGAGGAAATGATTTTTGTGTATGCAATATGTTAACTTCGCCAATAAGGTTGTGTGTTTTGTACCATTTGTTTTTTAGCATAATTTTGTAGTAGAGCAGCATATATAGTTTCAAGCTTCAGGTATGAATGGATAGCAATGACATTTGATATGCGGTTAGGTGAGATTGACCTACCTATTACTATATAATGGCCCTACCCTGGTGATGTTCCTTCCTACTGCAACCCCCAGCTTTGGAGTCTGTTTCCACATAGGAGTAGGCCCTGGTCTTGATTCCTGGTCAATTTGCTTTGCACTTTTGCTATCACTTGTATAGACTTGTTGCAGTTCTCTTCTGTTTTGGCAATGCCACCTGTCACTTTTCTGTAGCTGGATCGCTGTCAGTAGAGTTGCGTCTTTGGCTTTTTCTTCCTGTATTTCTGAGTGTGACTTGGGTGTCACTTGACGCGTAGTGTAGTTCACATACTTCTCAGCTGTTCAAGTGTGATGAGGTCTTTTTGACCTTGGTAAGGGTTGTCTTGATATGTAGTTGGCTGGGTTGTCTCTTCCGTGCTGGTAGACTACTTCAAACTGGTATTCTCTCTTTATCCTTGTTGGTGGTTTAGCGGTTGGCTTGTTGAAGATGTATACCTTCCGTGATTACATCAAAAGTATTCCCATTTACATGACATGTAGGTACAGGTGAAAGTGCTGCATCCCAAAGTGCATCATTAAATGCTTCCCTCTCTGTTTATTACATGTAACATGCATTGG
>NC_049984.1:20703654-20715363 GCF_000003815.2 Branchiostoma floridae | reverse complement strand
TGGGTTGTTTTGTATGCTCATGCAGGTTTATGTGTTATGCATTTACTAACAGAAAATGAAGGAACATGGAGGATGTATAAAGGTACATAGCGACAGTTAATTGTGCCGTGTTTCTTCCGGGCGATATTTTGTACCCCGTCTCAACCACGTACCCATTTGCCGTGTAATTCCGCGGCGTGTCACAATTACGATATTACGCTTTTAGCAAGACAAGAGTGGCAGAAAAGTTACACAGAAGAAGTGGCAAGGGTAAGCTATAACAGCAACATGTAACTGGAGAAAATGATGCGTTGACAATTTGTCAAATCAGTATGGCTAGAGAAATCGTTGTAAACGTGCCGGTATTATGATAATAGATGTTATATAGATTCAGCACAAAAGCTTGGAAAACTGTATTAAATTTGGCTGGTCAATTTCAATGTATTAGCAATTAATAGACTAAGTGTGATTTCCTTTCCAACAAGCGTTCGTAGAACTCAACCTCCGTGAAATGGGTGAGGGTGTTGTGGTTTGAGGGTGTTTTTTTTATAGACATCTCATGGGCTAGCCTAACAGTACATGATACGTCCGATTGGCAAAATTGTCCGGAATTCTACATGAATTTTTCCACGCCTATGTAGTTGCATCATCCCTTTGGAGTGGAATAATTAATATTGTTTTTGCAGTGCAATAAGGGGAATGACTACAGACAGTGGGAAACAGATGTCCCTGGTGAGCAGGATTCAAGCTGCCTGGGAGAGTATGGTCTTTGACTGTTTACTCAGGTAAGATAGTGCTGATCAGAAGTGTGTTACAGGACCATCCCTGTTTTGCTTGCTACCATAGATTTTCCAATAGTGTTTCCATCCCCATTAATGTACTACGCACCCCAGACTTGGGGGTGATCGCAGACCAGACAAAACATTAAAGGCAAAATCCCATTGACATAGACATGCACCCCTTCATCCTTTTGGTGCCTCACCAGGAAGTTGACATGACCACTGGTAGAATTTCTTTCCAGACAAATACTTGTTATATTTTATTCATAGTTATTACCATTACAACTGATATGAATCCCATCACATTAAACATTAAAAGAAGAAACAGCAAAAACTAGAAAGAACTCATTTGTAAGCAAGTACAGCATATTTCAAGAAGAGAAGAAACACTTTCAATACATACTGTGTATGGATTAAGATATAATAAGTATGTTGAGCCATAATGCAATTATTCAGGTATGGCATAGAAGTTATCATACCTGTCATCAGAGAGTGGAAAGTTAAAAGTTTAATACCCTTTTTGAAAGGGAAAGATTATGGAAGAGTTCCATCTGAGCACAGAAGATCTGGGTTTTGCTAGTTGTAGCATTGTGTTTATTGCAGGTATGAAAGGTGGCACATGTGGCTGACCACGTGTTACCTGAGGCTGCTGCAAAGGCTCGGCATGGCACCTGCAGAACTGGTCCAACTGACCGCGCAGCTTCAGTCCTGAGGACTTCTCAATATACGAGTGGCAGGGTCCAGCAGGTTCAGTCATTACAGCAAGATAATTACACATGTACATTGTATTATAATATATGGGTAAATAGGTTTTGTTGTTAGCTAATACCTGTATGTAGAATTGACACTAGAGAGGTAGCCTTTACTGTAATTGCAGATGTGAAACTTGCTGGATAGTTGTAAGAGTGACACCAATATGAAAGCCATGAGTGTAGCTGCCAACATGGTATATTAGCAGGGCTCGAAATACACCTGCATATGCAGGTTAGTGCAGGTGAAAGTTGGGCTGTGCAGGTATTTCTGATGCCTACCTGAACCCCACCTGCACCAGACTTTTCAGACTTGTCCTTGTAATTCCTAATCCTAATCCTATACATGAGAAATGACCCAGCTGGTTATGATGACAGTGATGATGATAACTGTTAGATTGTAATTATTGTGAGTACATCAAAATGTAACTTTTCATTTAGTTTATCATGCAAGGCAGTTTTCCTTTAATAACATACTTTGTTAATTGATAAACATAATAAAGTATGTTCAAAGGGTTATTTTATCCACTTTTGGAGTATGTTTGAATGGTGCAGGTAACATTTTTCTGGTGCAGGTAACTTTTGAAATTGCCAAAACCAGTGCAGGTAGACAGAAAAAAGTATTTTTAGCCCTGGTTAGTGTTACCAGTCAACCACACTAGTGTCACTTTTACTACACTAGTTCACTTCTTGAATATACAAGTCTTTACAATGAATGACTTATCGCTTGTGATGTCATATTTTTTGTAGCTTCAATTCTTGTTTTTATGTTTATGGTGTCCACTTTCAATTTAGCCATCTTGTTCTTTTTCACACATCATGTTTTTCTTTCGCCCTATCTCATTATTTTTGCAGTCTACAGAGGATGTCATTTATAAAATGTACTTGCTGGGGACTAACAGAAGTTCACACATTCCGACATTTGCTATTTACTTCAATTCTTTTTACAACGTTTATGGTGTCTGTTCATCATGTTATTTTTGACCCATCTTTTTTTTTTCACCCTATCTCTTTATTTTTGCAGACTGCAGAGAATGTCATCCATAAAATTTACTCGCTGTGGCCTAAATTATGTTATAGTGAAATCAATCTGCATGTCTGATAATGTTCACCTTCACTAAGCTTCATAGTACTACAGGTATGAAATTCCCACTCTGGAATTATAATCAAAACCGGAAGTTTCATTATAGTACCTTAGGAAGCTGCTAGTAGGCCATTATTGCACTTGACCTTCATTTTACTGACCCCTACCAACCCAAACATACCGACCTAACAAATTTCACCAGGATCCATCCGAGTCTCCTCGAGTTATGTTGCATGATAAATTAGAAAACTCTATAATCCAGTAAAATCTACAATTATTATAGGACAAGACCATCATTGCATTAAGGATTTATAATTTCAAAACGGGCACTCTTTAAAATAACCCTTGTTTATTTAGAAAAAAATTGTTTTCGTTTCACTCTAGCTTTTGATAATTTCTGGTGCATCTCTCCTCTCATAAAGCTTTGTTGAAAAATCACGACCCCTTCTTCAGATGTTTGAAAAATAAACCACACCCGCTGCATGTTTCTTTGTCTGACCTAGTAATACCATATGCAATTTTCTACGGTAACAGTATACTAAGGGGAAACACCTATTATATTTGATATGACTGGGAAGTTCTAAGTTCATAATCAATGTCATTGAGAAGTACTGTATTATCACTAAATGCTTGTAACAGAAAAAACTATTCTAAACATCTTGTACTGTACATACAATATAATCCCCAACAGTAATATCATGCAAAACCATCTACAGCTTCTTAAGTTATGTTGTCCGCAAACACACACACTCAGCCCGCTGCATTACCGACAGAAAATGAAGATCCATCAGTCAGTTCTTCAGTCATACTATTGACCTAAATAAATAGATAAATAAATAAAGACTCACCTACATGTAACACTACGGCATACATGGAAATATGATCTTCTGAATAAAGTCAAATCTTCTTCAATGGCAAAGGTAATAACAAGGCCACCGAACCACCACGCTATCACTTTCCAATGCCAGGTAAGAACCCCTTCACATCAAAATAGTGAAACCCCTTCTCATCATACACTTCTGCCTTAACAGTCAGAGAACATGGTGCCCACAAACTAATAAACAACATGTCAGCAAAAATAACATCAGATTCTATGTTTTGCTGACTAAAACCTGTCATCAACTATACAAGTATGGGGCCCAGCTGCCGGTTAAGCAAGCACTGTGTGTTCCTTTTGCCAAGCTACCAAATATCGTATAAAATGATCCACAATTGTTATCATGTACGCAAACACACACGCCCCGCTGCAGTGCCGACGAAAAACGCCAGTTGAACCATTTAAACAAGACCTTTGTTTCTGCAACCACTACTCAAATACCAAATATCATGAATGTCCATCCACAGCTACTCGTTCTCATTGAAATGTCAAAAATGCTGCTGCCTGACTTTACGACTTGATATTGAGCAAATTATAGACAGCATGACTGTTTGTTTTTCCACAACCCCTGCAATGTTTTACAAAAGATGCACCACGGCATTCAAATTGGTTCATGGCTTTGAAGTTATTTTTATAGCCTTGGGTGGGATTTCAACCCTAAAAAATGGCTGCCTGAGAAGATACGAAGAATTCAAATAGTAGCCAAAAATGGAAAAATTCAGTTCCCAAAATGATTGTTTGGCAGATGAAACCAGCTACCCAGGCCCTCTGTTTGATCACGTGAGATTGCTACTATCACTGATCTTGGAGGCTGTGTGAAAGGGTTTATGCCTGCCGCCAAATTCGGTAACAAACGTTACCACCACGAGTACGACGGTTGCCACTGTTATATTATCCACGTATAAGACTAGAAATGGCCGTTTTTGTGACGCTTTACAGTTTTTCTGGATTTTTAAAGAAACAAAAAAAGGGTCATTGACTGCCATTTGTATCCCACCTTGCTTACAAAATGTTGTACAAAAATGACTGTAACAAACGTTACCATTGGTTGATGCTTTCTAAGCATTCTGTCTGACCCGGTGCAAAAATGCTGCCCACTTTTAAATGTCCCTAGGGACGTCAACTTATGCCTAAATGATGTAGCCAATAATGTTCCTTTTGAAGAAAAAGGGTTAAGTTTACTGTTGTAACAAACGTTACCGGTAACGTTACGGGATATGGAATTATAGCGTTTTCTCATTAATGATGCCTAAGTTAAATGACTGATATCCATCAATATTCCTTCTTGGTTACATATAAAACGTTGGTTACGTTTGAAACTTCATGGGCCGCAGTGATCCATGCCCTGCCATATGATGACAGGACCTTCAATGTAATTCCCAGCCCTGTTGACGAACAGATGGTGTCCTCGAATGTAGGTCGTACAGTACCTTGCCTACTGGCCGATTTGAGCTTCTCATGAACAAATAAGTAAAGGTTCAAACAAACAAACAGTTTTGTAGGTTTTGGTCATCAGTTATCTGAATTAGGCTATTATTTGCATAAAATACATCAATTTTGTTTATCATCATCTAAGGTGACTTCCTGTCACTGAGATAACAATGAGATCTCTCAACCAATGCTCAATGATGCTTGAGTTTTTCTCCTACAAAGTTTCTAATAAAAAGGCCCGCTGCAGTTACAGACAAGGCGCTAGAGGGCCCAAGCATACAACACATGCTACTTACCACTCAAAAATCACGACCACACCTCCCCCGTAACACAACAGTTCAATCCTGGAAATCCTGCAGCAGCACTGTAGGAAGGCGCCAGAAGACCCATTATCGAATTGGACTTATCGAATTTGCATACCACACAAACATGCAAGTTTATGTTTGTGTGGGGTGCATACTAGCACCTACGATGCCCATTATCGAACTCAACCTTTGCCTCCCCGATGCCCAACCACCTACCAAATGTCATGAAGATACTGTATTAAACAGCTTCTTGAGTTCTGCACACATACATCCACTCCACCACAGCACAACCGAAAACATAACGGTTCTTGAGAAGGTAATAAGATGACAGGAAGACATACGAGGAGCCTTCAAAAAGTAATGCCATTGGTTTTATAACAGGCTTTGTTTAATAGATTCCATGACTGGCAAGAAAAAATGCTTTATAAACTGGTCTTGTGTTCAACGTCATCTTTATTTGGCACAAAAGCCCTGCAAATACAAAAAACACCTCGGTCGACCCCTTAATCAGATATAAAGAAATCCATTGGGTGCAATGGTGTACGTTTTTGTGACCTATCAAGGGCGTTCGATACGCCTGACCACGACATACTGGTACTAAAACTGAAATGCTGCGGCATAGTCGATTCGGCTTGTGACTGGTTACGTCATATCTGACTGGCAGGCAGCAACGCACAGGGTTGGGCTCAGTCTTGTCTTCTGCAACGCGCGTCAACCATACTTGGTCCTCTTCTATTCATCCTTTACATTAAGGACCTGTCAAATTGCGTCCGGTCGTGCAAAGTTGTACACCGATAATACAATTTTATTCTTCCGAAAGAAACAAACTTTTCCTTAAAATCTGCAAGACTTTCCCAAGCTTTTATCACCTTACCGACCGACAAAAATCAATCTTCTTGCTCGAGTCGTCCAACCCCTTTGTATATGAAAATGTTGGACAATTTATTTTCCAATGCATACGGAAAGGAAGTCAAACCCATCAAATAGCTTAAGTAGAAATGGATTTAGATTAGTTGTTATTCCCTTATGATTTATCCATGAGTATCATTTTCCTTCTTCGTTAAGTATGTTTATGTATACCACGGAGGAAACAAGAAACAATATTTTTAAAATCGTACAGTCACATAATATATCTATACAATGATGACGACGAACGATGATAATCAAACAAATTATTCAAATATTTCAATCATGGATAACGTAAGGTAGAGATATCTGAATACATCGTTTCCTCATGATTAAAAGTATCGTGGCACAAAATAAGAGGATGTATTGCTCTCCAAAACACCCTTTACATCGTCGTTGAGTAGTCGCACAAAGTATGGTATAGGGAAGTCCTCGTACCTATATTTGTTCTCCATGTTTTTCTGCTGTTTCGTTGGTATGTGATAGCCATCAGTTTAACACAAACACAAGTAAGAAAGCGTCTTTATGTCTCATCTCTGTTCGAAACGCTTGAAATGTTGAGACGCTTTTCGTGGCTTTATATTTTTATGCGTTGTCGGTAATAAGACTACGACTGTTAGACAATGTGGTATACCAGCAGAATCACAGAAACACATCTATTTTTGGAAATTGAATGATATGAGGTTCCGTCGACAAATGGACATTGACAAATGACATTGTTTCCAGATGTACATGAAGTGTTACACCTCAATGTATCCGGACAGATATGCAACAAAATACATTTTCATATTGGCCTTAAGGGTCCATTGAAATCCACATTTGTACATAACTTTCTGTAAAAAAAATTAAATGACGGATATCTACAAGTTACTACAACACAAGGAATGGATTCTTTCTTATTTACAAATGTTCAACTCAATGAAATGGTTGTGGACGGCGACTTAAAGACTGCCTGCTGCGCAGAACAATTTCGAACAAAATAATTTTATGTGTATGAAAGTGTATACAAGTGTATACAAATATATGAAATCTGGGGGGTACAAGATGAGCCACGTTTGGGATAGTGTACTCGCCTCAAAAGCGCCACCTACATCGTCTACATTTTGCGGCGAGAAGCAGAACTCCAGTTAGAAGCTCTTAGGGAGATGTCTAACAGACATCGAAACATCAGCAGGTGAGAATAACTGGTTGTGTAAAAAGAAAACTGCTATGTCCTGTATGAAATCTGCTTGGAGATCAGAGCAGACATGATGATGATCTTATACTTGAATGTAAGTTCATCTGTGACGGTAGTTAACACAATGATACAATTTTTAAGACTTTATATCCGTACACAAAATAAAGCGCTTACCAACAAGCTTTCGATCAGTCCTCTGATCCTTCTCAAGTTGTTATGACCCAAAACCTAAGTCGCACTTCCGGACCGGAAGTGTGACGTCAGTAAAGGGTCAAAGGTGCTTGACAGTCGGTATCGGCCCCCGTCTCGGTTGAGGGAAGGTTGATGGGCTCTGATGTAGATAGTATTACCACTGCCCCCCACCCTCCTTTGTGGTGGTTTAGGTATGTAGATGATACCAATACCAAACTCAAGAAGATATATGCACAAGAGTTCCCTGATTACCTTAATACTAAATTAATAATAGCTTAGATCCTGATATCAAGTTTACTACAGAAGAGGAAGAGAACAAGTCACTACCTTTTCTAGACATCTTGACTGTGATTCAAGAAGACGGTTCTCTTCGCATAAAGATATACCGCAAACCCACCCACACTGATCAGTATCTTAACTTTGCCTCTAACCATCCCCTTGACCATAAACTTGGAGTGGTTAGGACCTTGTTCCATAGAGCTGAAACTGTGATCTCGGAACAAGAAGATATACTATCAGAGAAGGAACATCTGGTTTCCGCGCTTAAACAATGTGGCTACCCTGGATGGGCCATTGATAAGGTAGACTCACCCAGTACAGAAAAACCCAGGGCTGTAAACCGTGACCCTGGTCGTGTCAACAGAGGTTTTGTCATTCTCCCGTACGTAAGACCTCTCAGAGGCCCTCAGGAGAATTTTTGACACACACGGCGTCAAAACGTGCTTCAAACCCACAAAGACCCTGAGAGTCAGGCTGAGACAGTATTTGGTTGCACCTAAGGATAAAACTCCAAAGGCTGACAAGTGCGGTGTCATTTACCACATTCCTTGCCAAGGCCAAAACATCCGTGGCCCTTGTCAGGAATCCTACGTAGGTGAAACTAGCCGCGCTCTCAGAACCAGGTTTCTAGAGCATAGACGGCCCAGCTCAGTCAAAACATCGGAGGTGTCGCAACACATCCATATAGAATCTCCGGGACACTGTGGATTTCAACAAGGTGAAGAAACTTGATTCCGAACAGGATTACTTTCTCAGGGGAGTGAAAGAGGCTATCTACATCAGAGCCCATGAACCTTCCCTCAACCGAGACGGGGGCCGATACCGACTGTCAAGCACCTTTGACCCTTTACTGACGTCACACTTCCGTTCCGGAAGTGCGACTTAGGTTTTGGGTCATTACAACTTGAGAAGGATCAGAGGACTGATCGAAAGCTTGCTGGTAAGCGCTTTATTTTGTGTACGGATATAAAGTCTTAAAAAATTGTATGATAATGATGATCTGTTGCACAACGCAAGTCGCCTTAACAGGCTATTCTATTGTATATTGACTGTCAGGTCTTACAGTTGATCATCAGAAAGTCCGTTAGCCATGACTATGTAGTCTAACAGTTTTCTATACTGATCCAGGTTGTCCATGAAGCTGGGTATTCGAGTCCCATCGGTCTGCATGTGCTCCTGAAGTCTCCCTAAGTCCTGCCAGGATACTTTACCCATGCGCATCAACTTGTGGAAGTCGATATCTTTTCTGTACCTCAGGATTTCCAGGGCGCCTTCCAGGTACACTTGGTCTTTACAGAAACCACCTTTTTGTCAAAAACAAAAAATGTGCAAAAGTTTTAGCAATGCATCAAATTGACGCACTCATACTAGAGTCTACTAACTCTTGGGAGCTATGGCGTAAAACGGAGAGTAGAGCAAAACTAGATAACATGTCGACCTATCGTTCGGCCCTATTGTTGTACATTGCTCGTTATTTGAACTCTAGCGTTAGTCCATGTTTTGAGGACGACTCTTCTGTATTTTCATCTACCACGAAGTTTGTATAGATTAGTTTAGGTGACTTGATCTTGACACAAAAAGTTACTCAAGTTTGGTTTACCCTGCTTCCGTTCTTTCTGTATCATGCATCACTAAAAAGCTTGTATGATTTCCTTACCTATGATATCAAACTCATTATCATTGTAAACTCATTGACGAATACCAGTCTTGCTTATACCCCTGTCACATTATCCACCATCTTCGGGCGTATCGATGGAAGATCGGCCATATTTAAGATATCGACAGAGGGTTGCGCGTATTTTTCACCTGAATACCGTACCTGTCACATATAAGCGATACTTTGTACCTTGTACAATTGTTGTGCAATAAAGTTATAATTATAAGCGAGGCTCGGGCGATTGCCGCAGAATCGTCGTCCGATTGATTTTCTCCAATTGTGACAGGGGTATAGGAGCTACCCATTTTTATGAAGGCCCTTTTTCCAAGTCTTAACTATAGGTTTCAATGGGATAATTGACAAAGATCAAAGTCCATTTTCTACCAAAAGCAAGAGGGAAATAAAGTTACTAAGGCTACAAGTTGTCAAACAAGTATCCAGAAACACATTGCAAAAGTAATATTCAAGCTGAACCAAATATTTCGAGCTGCCAAGTTGAAGTCTGTCCAATGGTTGTTCGCATTATAATGTGTTACACCTGGCTGTAATTTAATTAGAGGGCACTCGGGGGGTTAATGCTTTATAATGCAACTTCTCCCTTGTGCAGGTTCAATGTCAAGTGACCGATACAGTTACGTTTTGTGATTCAGAAAAATATTACTAGCAGAACTGGAACACTCTCCTCTGGAGTACAGTATGGCTTTATCGTCCTATCCGAGGCTTTGAAATCGGGTGTGTTGTAGTCTTAAGTATTTAGGGGGTTATGTCGATTCAGGGAGGTATATGAAGGATAGGATTGCGCAAGCTTCTCTCCATTCTCTACAAATGATATGGAAATATCCTATCAGCAAGCAAACAAAAACTAAAGACACTTAAGTGTACCAAGACCATTCTACTTTACAGTTTCGAGTCATGGGCCATGAGTGAAGCCCAGTATAAGAAAACTGGACGGTACTTACACGAAAATGTTAAGAATGGTTTACAATGTATCATAGAGAAACCATCTAACAAACAGGCAACTCTACTGTTCTCTCCCAGCTATTTCATCTGCAGTGAGTCAGCCCCGGCTCGCCCCGGCAGGGCATGTTGTCCGCGGTAAGGAACCTGCAGGGAGACTGATGGCCTGGGTACCCGAGGGGAGACGCGGAGTGGGCCGACCGCCGATTACGTTAATGTCAATGATCGAAAGAGACATTGGTCTCTCAGGGACTGTTGTAATGACAGCCATGAAGTACGGCTGAAGACGTACCGGAAAATACTTGATCTCATGTACCTCACCGAAACGAAGTTCCGGATTTATGAAGATGACGTTTATTTCAGGTGTTTTTACCATGTAACTTAACTCAGTTTATATTATGTACGAAACACTATTCAAAGGCAGGTGATTACATAGTTTTCATAGCGTGAATAAGAAAGTGAGAGTGGGAAACACAGGAAATCTAAATGGTCGACCATTATGATAGAAACACGTGATGATTAAAGTCGCTTACCCGGCAAGGAAGTGTCTACCTGTCCCCGTTTGGCCCTGAGCACATAGTCCCACCGTACATACGGATCCCGCACAAACCTACCCAGGTCTTTGAACAGGTTGGAGAAAGACATCTGAGAAGCCCTGTACGCTGTGTAGTATAGAAGAGCAGCCCGCCACAGGAACGGGTGACGGCGGTACAGGACGCTGTGCAGACTGGCCAGGCCCTCCTCGGTAGGGTTGACGCTGAGAAGGCCGTATTGACGCCGACCCTTCCCACCATGCCATGGCTGGAGTCTGTTGTTATAACTCCGGAGGTAATGCGTGCCTTCAAGGAAAAAATACTCACTTTTAGACATAGAAGATGTAAACTGGCATGTGTCTTTCAGGCACTGTGTTTGTAGACATCTTCCAAGACGTCGTAGTAGTATTTAGTATATAGTTTGGATGTTGTCATATGCAGAGCAGGGGATACAATTGTAGTACGTTCTAGGCATAATTTTAATGTGTTATATATCAATAGAAAGCGTGTGTGATTTCCTTTCATATGGTATCAAACTCCTTATGGCTATAAATTCTAGAAACGAGCACCAGGGCCACTTACGTCAGTGGGTCACGAAAAAAAAGTGCCCAAATTTCAATTTTTGTGTTCAACTCTGTATCATCCTGCTGGTATGGGTGTGGGTGTCAAGGAATCAATTTATCCTTTTTTCACGTAATCTTTGGTATACAGAGCATCCAAGTTCATCTTTAATATCTGATAAGAGTATATGTGCCCTTTTGGCTCGTTCGCGCTCCGATCGAGGTGTGGAGGCGGCAAGGAGAA
>NC_049984.1:20660198-20703554 GCF_000003815.2 Branchiostoma floridae | reverse complement strand
GCAGTGTCATGGTGTGGTGTATGTATGGTGTCCACAGGAAAAACGAGGGTCTCTCTCATCCCAGACAAGACAACCTAAATGCTGTGAGATACAGGGACACCATTCTGCATGCAGTCGCAATGTGATACCTCGTCAGTGTGTGTGGGAGACCAAATGCAATTCTGCATGTGCTAGACTACAACGCCCGTCACACAGAGCAAGGATCAATGCAGACTGTGTGCGTGGACGGGCGGTGTAATCTTACAGAATGTCATTCGACCCAATATTGAAGGGGTAAGACATTGCGACTGAATGGAGAATGGTGTCCCTGTATCTCACAGCATTGGGGTTGTCTTGTCTGGGATGATAGCGAAACTTGTTTTTCCTGTGGCAGCCATACATACACCACAACAAGCGCTACGCGCTGTTACGCTCTATCCGTGCGACAGTCGGCGTGGCATTCTCCTTGCCGCATCCACACTTCGAATCGGTCATCCAACACCCAAAATACACATATACTCTCCTCAAATGTTCAAGATAAACTTGGATGTTCTGTTTACCAAAGATTACGTGAAAAAAAGGATAGATTGAATCCTTGACACCCACAACCATACAAGCAGGATGATACAGAGTTGAACACAAAAATTGAAATTTGGGCACATTTTTTTCGTGACCCACTGACGTAAGTAACCCTGGTGCTCTTTTCACGAATTTAAAATAATGAGGAGTTTGATACCATATAAAAGGAAATTACACACGCTTTCTATTGATATACAACACATTAAAATTGATGCAGAAACAACGGAAATATGATCAGCCAAAGTTCATATTCCAAACTTAAGTTGTTTCAAATATGATGTAGTCACCAGCAAATACTAGTATGTCTCGCTTGCAGTTTTCATGTCTTCTTGATGGTAACTGCCTCATAGTAACATTACATATACAATCAAATCGTTTTTCCCATGAAAGCCTTATTCTTCTTCTTCCTTACTCTCTCTCCCAATTTCTCCAAGTGTCTCTCTTTCTCTTTCTCTCTCTCGTTCTCTTTCGCTCTCTCTCTCGCTCTCTGTCTCTCTATCTCTCTCTCTATGTATATAAAATACCCTATAAAATGAATGCGAGTGTTTTAGAATGCTCTCACAAATGCTGTTTTGCCATTTCTCCGTTGGTAGTTTAATGGTTTGATCTATAATATATGTAACCTTGCAAACGATGTCGGCAGGTCATGACGGCCCTGTTCGTACCTATCTCGTGTCTTGCTACGCCCTCCAACCAGAACTGGCGTGAGGTGTTGACATTGATGTTGAGCGTGGGCCGGCCCCGGCTTTGCGTCATGGAGGCCCGCGACAACAGGTCATCTGACAGGTTTATTATCACCTGCAAGCAACAAGTAGGTCGTCTCTGTTCAGCCCCATCGTGTCGCAAAGTATGAAATGACATGGAGCTTAACATCACACTTATCGGGAATTGTAGGGATGGTCTGGTCGCTTGGTGAGCCATAGCGGAGTCGCATAACATTCAGCTATGGAAAATCGTTAGTTAGTCATTACAGCTTGTTTCAAACATTATGCTTCAAGTTCGACCTAATTTCCTTTTTTATTTAACAAACATATTCAATGTAGCATAGCCTGAAATCATTGTGCACACAAAGGAAAGCGGCGTGGTATGAAACAATTCTTCGAATCCACCATATTGACGAGGATTTAAAACATTCATCATTTCATCACATCACGTTCTACTGTAGGTTTGTCATGTTTCATTGTGACGTAAGTGTGGACGAAAGTGTCCGTATGCATATTTTTTATCAACTGCATCTAACCAAGGGGTCTTTTTAACCTCCTTCACCTAACCTTCAAATTTACGTCCCTTCGACCGTGAACGTTTCTCAAGAGTTCAAGGGGAGGTGGAGGTCAGGAGTTTTGGGACATTGTTGTTCACAATGATACATTCAATATTCCATATCTAGATATCTATGACACAGTTTCTGTCATGTTACAGAAAAGAGACAACAAGAAAGGCAATATTCTCGAGGAAACGCAGGATGTTCCCTCTCAGTAATAAAGGAAGCATATAACGGCTACATTAATCATGCAAATTAGTTACTAAAAGTATGGACATTTTCTGTTGGTCGGTTGTAACGAAGAACAGCTAGTGTGGAACGTGTTCAGAGCCGTGCCCTCTGCATCATCTCCTGTGGTGGCAGGCGATCCATTCCAAACCTACTGTCCTGGAAGGAAAGGTGAGGCTGCTGTAGTCAACCTGTCAAAGCAATGCTGAAGCCTGATTCCCATCCATGATCTTGTGTCACCCCAACAACCGATAGCCACAGGCATTTTATAAACAATACTAGACACAGTTTTTCCCGATATCGGCGAGCCGACAACCTCTCGCCAACAGCTTTTTTTCAGCGTCTAGATGGAACTGCAATATCGCCATTAAGGCCCAATCTATACACAGTTTTTACCGATATCTGTGGATGTGTCGGGAGGGATCTGGAACGTTGGCCGCGGGACACCCGTGGCGCTTGCAGTCATAAACAGCTATATAGCCTAATGAGCCCGCGTTGTATGCTAATGAGCCTTCCCGAAGTCGGGACACATCTACACGCGCGCGGAAGCTGTCGGAGACCCCTGCTAAGCTATCGGGGACCCCTGCTAAGCTATCGTACGAATGGTCCGGACCTTTCGGGAGAAATTTTCCCGATATCTTTATGGCGATATTGCAGTTCCATCTAGACGCTGAAAAAAAAGATGTCGGCGAGAGGTTGTTGGCTCGCCGATATCGGGAAAAACCGTGTCTAGATCGTGCCTAAAGTTATCGGCAAAATTTCTCGCGAAAGGTCCGGAGTATTCGCCCGAGCTGAGCGGGGTCCCCGATAGCTTAGCAGGGGTCCCCGATAGCTTAGCAGGGGTCCCCGACAACTTCCGCGCGCGTGTAGATGCGTCCCGACTTCGGGAGGACTCATTAGCATACAACGCGGGCTCATTAGGCTATATTACTTAGTATATAGCAAGCCCTACTCTAGATATCTACCCGTTCGCAAATGCACCAAATCTGATGTCATCTACTTACGTGTGCAATGACACTTACGAGGGGCGTTCAATAAGTAATGCCCCTGACCCATTTCCCATAGCAGGAGATTAATGAAACTTGGCACAGTTATTAGTCGTTTTCTATATAAGAACCACCCAAAGTTATGCATTTCTTCCATCGTTTGATGCAACTCTGGACACCGTTTTTATAGAAGACCCCAGGTTGGTCCTCCAACAGATGCCTCATCAATGGCAGAAGGGGGACGACCAGGTTTGGGAGCTGTTTCCACAGACTTACGGCCATGTTTAAATTCACGATGCCAGCGCTTTACAAGGTCATATGATGGGGTATCATCACCATAAGTTTCTTTCATTTCATCAAAAGTCTTCTTTGGTTTGCGTCCTTTCAAATACAAAAACCGGATCACTGCGCGACACTCAACTGGCTCCATTTTACACCTGTTCCATTTCACACCTGACTCTGTTCAAACACCAGTACATCAGAAACCTCAATTAGTTCAGAGCTGTTTTTTGCAACATAATTCATAGAGATATAAATCATTACAAATGCAAAATTTCATTAAGATCAAACAACTGGAAGTGAGTCAGGGGCATAACTTATTGAATGCCCCTCGTACATTGGGGGAAACTAGTCAACCAATGAAGACCAGTTTCAACATTGCAGGGGTACAGCAAGTGGATTCATTGGAGTAATGTGTATCTATTAGTCTGTATATCTTAATAAGGTTACATTGTATGGAATTCCTGTAATTCACCGTTAAGGAGATGGATTTTCCCACCAAATACGCAATTTCCTCATACATCTGCAAATTTTGTTCCACTTAGACCAATAAGTACCTTAATGTGCTCACCTCAAAACGACCTACCTACAAACCAAAAATGCTTTAAGCATTTTCAAACTTGACATCATCATTATTATAATAATGATATGCTATCACAGGACTAAGGATCAGCTGCCACAAAGTGCATATTGAAACAGGAAGACATACCCGCACCCCTCTGGAACATCATCATCATCATCATTATTCATCCTCTATTTTGAGGTGCAGCAAGTAAAGTCTGATCTCCAGAACAGTCTGTTTTTCATCGCAGTGAGAAGACCCGGGACCTCTAGACCAGTTTCTGACTCAATAAGTTTCAAAGGAACAAAGACTATGCAAATATTGTAATTTCTAAAAATAGAATAGAGGATGAATGTCATTTTGTAGTAGAGTGTAGATTGTATACCGTAGAGAGAAATGAACTATATAAGGCTAAACAAAACCTATTTTCTTATTTTATACACCCAAGTGCTGTAGAAAAATTGATATTCCAAATGCAACTAGACAAACCATCGATCATAAAACATATTTGTTCTTTTATATCCACTACAACAGAAAAGCGAGGAGAAGTTGAAATTATAGATAATTCCATTTTCTATCTGTTAACTGACAAGTCTTGTTGTGACATGTACTTAGCCCGGTGTGGCAAAAAAATGGTCTAAAAATGCAGTCAAGGTCTTCAATCGCTAATGTGGTCTTCAATCGCTAAGATGGTCTTCTTCAATCAATCAATCAATCAATCAATCAATCAATCAATCAATCAATCAATAATAATGATAGCTCTTTCCCCGTCCTCGAGGGTCTCTGGGGAGTACTGGTAGTTCTGCAGGTGCTATGGTGGTCTTCTTCGACCTGCATGCTCTGTTCCACTGCTGACAGGTAAACTGGGCTGAAGCGAGGATTGTAAAAACAATATATGGGGATGGAAATATGTACGAACCTCGCCGCTCTGTAATTTCTCCCTTTTGAAGCATCGTTTAACGATAGTCATGATCTCCCCTCGTGTCAGCCGCTTGCCGCCAGTTCTCGCCTCGAAGTTTTCGTACGTTCCAAACCTCTTCAGAGCATTCTCCATGATGGTGATTGCCTGGTCGAGAAGGTACAAGTGATGAGACAGGATCTATCTATCTATTTATCTATCTAACTAAACGATGTTCATCTGCTATACTCGCTGCAGATCCAACCAGAGTTCCACGAAAGGGAAGTATTTATGATTTTTTTCATTTGATTATGCAAATAAGGCCCTGATTTGCGTAATTTGTGTCGGTAGATCATCCTCTCTACCCAATAGGCACAAGTCAAAGGTTTGAAAGTCTTTGTATGACAGTCGGAGCAGAGAAGGCCATTGTAATGTTTCCTGATTAATTATGTAAATACCAAACTAATTTGTATGATTTATGTCTAATAACGTTCACCTTCACTAAGTTTCATAATGTTGTAAGTACTAGTATGAATTTCCCACTATTTACCACCATGGAATCATAATATTTTCTCATTAATCATGCAAATGAAATCGTCATGGAACGCAGTGGATTTATAAACTTACCTCATTAATTATACAAGTTAGCTGTTGCTTTCCATAAGTAGTATTTCATTATGTTAGTCATCACTTAGGCACTTTAACCAATGCCGAAGACTTATTGTATAAATTAATTACCTCCATGAAATGTCATGGAGGTTATATTTACCTCCATGAAATGTCATGGAGGTTATATTTTACCCTGCGTTTGTGTGTGTGTCTGTGTGTAAACAAAATAACTCAAGAACAGTTGGGTGGATTGGTTTCATACTTGGTGTGTTGGTAGTGTGTGATGAAAGCTGGAAATGATTAGATTTTGGGCCCCCTAGGCCTAGCAACTCCCCTACTGCAGCGCAACTTCCGGTTTTGCTATCTAGGTGTTCTGAACATGCTATGGTCACGATACTTGAGTGTTAGATAGCTCTTGTACGCAGGAAGAAGCGACATAAGTTTTGGCCCCCTAGCGTCTAGTTTTGGGATAGCAGGGGCATTTTTGTCAAAAACTTCTGAAGAGGATAACTCAAGAAGGGAACAGCGGATTTTCATCATTTTTGGTATGTAGAAACCTTAGACAATGTTGTACAAGATAAGATACTAATTATGCAAGATAGAGTACATTTGCATAATTAATGAGAACATTCTATCATAGCAGTTTTTTCAATGTATCTCTTGTTCTAGATATGCTACGGTCTTGACATTAATATTCATGGTGGTATGAGGTCGCCGAACTCTAGTTTACCCTGCGTTTGTCTGTGTGTCTGTGTGTAAACAAGATAACTCAAGAACGACTGGGTGAATTGATTTCATACTTGGTGTGTTGGTAGGGTCTGATGAAAGCTAGAAATGTTTAGATTTTGGGCCCCCTAGCGGCTTCTCTTGGTACTGCAGCACAACTTCCGGATTTGCTATCTCGTGTTTTGAACAAGCTATGGTCATGATTTTAGGGTGATAGCTCTTGTGCTCAGGAATTAGTGACATACGTTTGGGCCCCCTAGCGTCTAGTTTTGGGACAACAGGGGCATTTTTGTCAAAACTTCTGAAGACGATAACTCAAGAAGGGAACAATGGATTTTCATGATTTTAGACAATGTTGTACAAAATGACATACTAATTATGCAAAATAGAAGTACATTTGCAAAATTAATGAGAATATTCTATCATAGCAGTTTTTTTCATTGACATTTGTCTTGACATTTGGCTGGTAGATAGCTTGCAGTGTCATGACAAAGTGGGGCAGGTTTCAGCCCCACAACAGTTGATTTAGGAACTGCAGGGGCATTGTTGTCAAGACATTCCAAAGAGGATAACTGCAGAAAGGATTGACGGATTGGCATCAACTTAGGCATGCAGGTAGCTTGGGCAAAGATGTTCATAATAATATGCATGTTATGCAATTGAGGACTTAAATTGCATGATTAATGAGGACATTGTATAATTCCATTGTTTGCAATAAATGTAACACTTGTTAATTATGATGGGTGGAATATAAGCAGAAACCGAATATGGCAATGAAGAACTTATTTGCATAATTTATGTCAAAATTGCAAAACTGCTTTATGATTAATAATGGGACTTTTATAATTGTGACATGTGTATGTTAGTCAATGATGAACAACACCATGCATACATTATGTTAATGTGTTAGCCAATTGCATGAAATTTACAAAAGCTCTAAATATTTCATGGAGGTATGAGGTCGCCGAACTCTAGTTTTCACTGATTTTCATATGACCCGGACCTGATCATTGCATAACTCACCTGGAATCGAATCGGAGTCAACACCGTGGATTTACACAAGAAAACGCGTCTACCCTAGTCTAACAGCTAAACTGATTTATCTGTCATTTGTAGTGAACTCTTCGAATACGTACAAAATCCTAATGTTTCTCATAACCTTCTTTCGCAGATGCATGGCGTATCATTTGTCGACCAATATTTCTATGTACTTTTGGTCACAGGTTACCAAGATCATCGGCCCTTCATGGTCACCACGTAACAAGACAGACGGTCACTTAAGGTGTGACCCGAAGGCCACTCCAAGGTTACGGGTTACATTGTGACAGGCATCTCTTCTCCCTGGGTCAGAAGCATTAACATTGAGACTAGCTCAATTGCTTACTAAAGAGTGAGGACTATAGGAGAATTCTTGTACACAACCAGGTTGAACTTACTTCACCTGGTTATGTACAAGAGTTCCCCTATATTCTAACGTTATATTCTACCAGCCTGATGAAACTATTTTCGGAAGTAAGAGTGAGAACTAACTGCCCTATCAACTGGCCCAAATAGGCGAAGTAGTTGTTACGAAGGCTGCTCGCGAAATTCCCTACCGTAAAAGTTTGATCCACTCACACCTTCTGGTGATGAAATAATATGTATTTCCCCCAAGTACACATCGTATTTGACTTTTGACTAGTATGAACCGCAGTGTGGCTCGAACCTCCATTTAACGTCCATTTAACGGGACCTCCATCTAACGTCCTATCCGTCCGAGCGACGGTGAAGTGAGGAAAGTCCTGTTAAGTGCCTTTGCCAAAGCACAAGATCGGAGACATGGCGGGTTACAACTCAGGACCTCTTGGGCCTGAGGACAAGGTGCTGACGATTACGCCACGCGATCTCGGGTTGCGGCGGTGAGCCAGTCTTTTAATTTGGTACGGCATTAATTGAATTTAAAGTAAACTTTATTATTAAGTAAACGTGTATTATTGCATTCGTTTGTATTTACACATGCCTTCGAATATCTCCAGGGAGCCCGTTCCGCATGATTACGTAGAATAAAGCATCATTGAATTTTTACCTCGTTTGACAGTAGCGCTTGTAGTGCAGCACAGACGTGTGTTGATAGTCCGTCTGTCTCTTGTTGTAGGTTGATTGGGTTACTTGGGTGCGAGATTGACCTTTACGAGCTGGTGTTACCAACGATACAATACTAAGGCAAGGTAGATACTTCGGACTATAATTCCACACTTACTTGATCTAGGTATGTGTCGGATGGCTTACTGAACTTTTCCAGTACAGTTGGTGCCGCCGGGTAGTTGTAGAAGAAAAGGGGGTTGTAGTTGTAGTTGGCCCGCATGAACCTACTTTTCTCTGTCTCTACATTGGCAGGTCTAATCGCGTCAAGAAGCCCGACTCTTCGTCTTGGAACCCGCACAACACCTGACAGAAGAGGGAGCTTCAATATGTCCGAACCCTCCGTGTGTCGTCTGGCCCTTAGTCGCATGTGATTAGGCACGTTTCCTTCGGTGTTCGAGCAGCTAGAGCGGTTACCAGGTGACTTTTTCCCCCGTCGTCCCTTGCCCTTGGCGCGAGGACTGACGATTGCTGGACACTGAACTGTCGAACTCTGCCTGTCTTCACAAGTCGGGTTCAATACTAACATATCCGTAGCGGCCATTCTGGAACCAAGATCTGAAAGTAGTCTAACATGAGGATGAAATGACCTAAAAAAAGGAGAATCAAACTTTAAAGCTTGAGTGTTGATGATTACAGCAGTATAACCAAGGAGGTTAAAATTAGCCCAACAAAAGGCCCACCAGATGTCGCCGGCTGCTACAATTGCACCAATAGCCAGCATGTAAACGGCACCGCGGCGTCTTTAATGGGCAACTGTGAAACATGACGCCCAAAGGTATAGTGCTTCTCTGATGCCATAACAAAGCCATCCGCCATTTGAACGATAAGGTGTCATGTAGTAACGCCTCGGTGTAGAAAACACTGCTTACATGGTACAGGTGAACAATTTCTTGTGGATGTACATTGGTAACACCAGTAACTTTTTACCTCCATGAAATGTCATAACTCATGTAGGTTATAGTTTACCTAGCGTTTGTCTGTGTGTCTGTCATAATATTGCCCCCCCTAGCACAGGAAAAAGTTTTTTTCAATGTATCTCTTGTCCCGGACATGATATGATTTGGATACTTGCATGGTTGATAGCTTTCAGCGTCATGACAAAGTGGGGCAAGCTTCAGACGCCTAACATTTAATTTTGGAACTGCAGGGGCGCTTTTGTCAAGACATTCCAAAGCAGATAACTGCAGAAAGGAACGACGGATTGCCATCATTTTAGGCATGCAGGTAGCTTAGGCAGCGGTGTTCATAATGATGTACATTTATGCAAATGACGACTTGATTTGCATAATTAATGAGGACATTGTATAATTTCATCTTTTTCAATAACTGGACTTCAATAGATTAGGTGGAACATAAGCAGATACCAAATATGCAAATGAGGAGCAAAATATTTGCAAAAATTTACAAAAGTTCTACATATTTCATGGAGGTATGGGGTCCCCGAAATCTAGTTTTAATTGGTACCAAGCAGGAGATTATACATGAACATCAAAATTAAGAATATGACTCAGACTTACCCTTATATTGCCTTTGAATTCAGCATGCCGTAAGTTTTTTGCTGCATGTCCAAGGATGTCAGAACTGGCCTATAGTTACTGTAGTTTTTGGTTTTAATGCAGGGATGTTCCTTTTAAATCCATTTTGGGCAATACTCTTTGATGCTATATATGTGACAATCTGAATGCAACAGCTGAGTTTTGCATCATATAACAATCTATTAAGTATTATACATGTACCAACGTAACACGTACTTCCCCAGCCCCATGCAAATATACACTATAACAAAATCTCAACAACAAACAGCTACTCAAGCAAGTGGATAAAATTTTATTACGACGATGATACAAGCAACTGGATAAAATTTGATGATACGATGATGACATCCTGCCCCCCCCCATGTAATACCTGAAATTAATATTCATTGTACAAAGAAAATACAAAGAACTCAAGCATGCACAGGAAGCTGAACAGCATTTAAGTTGAACAGCAAGCTTGTTGCAAATGTCACAAAATTGCATTATGCCATTTCTGATAGAAAAGATAGCATTAATTCTTTTAATAGCAAGAACAACTAACAACAAGATGTGTATATATGATACCTTTATTCTCAAAGAAAAAGGATATGTTCTTAACTCTGGATGATTTTACAATAAAACATTTGTAATTCACACACATTCTAGAAGCTGTTAACTGCATGTTTCTTACTCTTACAAATAAAACAATTTCAACAAATTTAACAGTGCAATTCAGTTAAATATATCTAGTTAACTGCTAGACTGTGAGTTTGAATGATGAAATCAATAAACCAAATCATCATCATCCTTCTACCACCAATCCTACCTCCATTCCTACATGCTCCTACATTATCTCCTGTGGTCAGAATCTCCCAATGGTGAACAGCACTGGATATCATCCATAACATTGAGTGCTACGTGTGAGCAAAAGAAAAGCTGAAATATACATGTTAACTAAAGACTTGCAGGTGACAGAAGTGTTCAGTACAAAGCTATACTGCACAATGCACTCACTCCATCCACACAATACAGCAGTGTTTGGTATATAATTATCACACAGTATGAAATAAATGAGGGTAGCCATCTGAGCTGGCCAGGAGTTGAGAAATCATTACAACAACAGAAAATCTTCAGACTGGAATTCACAGTGTCACAGGCACAACTCAAACTACATGGACTCTACTACTGACAACATGGAAACTTCCAGATACCAAGGTTAGCTAATTACAAAAAGTGGTCCCATTGTTGTGCAAGATATACTTGTATCCAACTGTCTGGACAAGGCACATCAGATATTGGACTGTTGGGCCAGGAAGTGGCGAATCCTCTGTAGCAATTCCTTCTTCACACTGTCAGGGACAAGAGCTGAAAAACATGACAAGTTTGAATGATTTCGTGGGGGTAACAGTCAATCATGAGAAAATCTACAGTAAAATCATCTACAATTATGCAAAGAAATTTTTAAGACAAACAATGTGTATTGTTTCAGAAAGTTAACTTGACACATATCTGACAGAAACTGCACATGCTTTCCTGAACAAGTTTCAATTACTTATGCAAATGAGATCACCATTTACATGACTAATATCTAGTTATGTTCCTCTCTTCTTTCAGTTACATGTAAATCACTACATGTCACATGTCACAGGGGATTTATAATAATAATAATAATAATCTTTATTGCATATTCATGCCCGAGGGCTAAATGCACAGAAGGACCTCATGTGGTCTTATGGATGCAGAGAAAAAAGAAACTTAACTAATACAATGGTTTTAGACTAGGCTAAGCTATACAGTGATTTTAAACTAGGCTAAATGGAGAGGGAACTAAGACACTATGTGTTACAATCGTTAATGGCTGCATCTAACATGTTCTTCTCTCTTTTTGAAACACATGGAGACATAAGATTTCCTATCAATTATACAAAACCATGTGACATGTGCAAGGATGGCTAACCCTCATGAAACAGGGAACTTAAGAGGATAAACCGGATAGTAAGTGTATGAGCTCCTGATCTGTCTCAGATAGAATTGGTGCCTGCAGTTCCAGAAAAGCCACCAGGGGGCATTAACCTAACTTCCCCTCCCAAGAGTTTTCACTTAGAAATCATGACCATGGCATGTCCAGAACAAAAGATATCCAAACCGGACGTTTCGCTCATCAATACCTAACCACATACCAAATATCAAGACATTTAACCCAGGCATTCTTGAGTTATAATGTGGACTGACCCCTGGGACAAGCTTGAGCAATTGACTACAAAACCTCCATTTCACTGAGGTAATGAACTAACAAGCCAGCCAGCTAGCCAAACAAACAAACAAACAAACAAAACCACCATCAATTGCAACCATAGAATGGGGCAAACCATGTACTTTCTGGCGAATAACTTGCATATCTTGGCTTGTAGGCCTGGGTTCTACTGACCTCTTCCCTTAGGAGTGATTTCAGCCACCAGCTCGTCCACTGTGATGTGTTCCAGACCCTTCTGCTTTACAACATCTAAATATGCAAACAAACAAACAAACAAACAAACATCAAACACAATCGACACAGCTTATTATCAAAGTCAACTGTTTTGAATTTGGATATGTCAGACTGACAAGCTTGTAATTTGGCTCTCTTCAAAGAATTTGAATAGATAGAAATAAGAATAAGACATAGAGATCCCCTACAGAGAGTAATCCATTTATGTTGTTGGAATTTGAGCAAAATCATTGGGTAAAATGCAAAAGAAACATCATAAACTCTAAACTTACAATAACAGCGCCATTATTCTATCGTCAGTGGGTACTTTTTTAAATGCTGGTACCGCAGGGCAATACCGATTGCACGAGGTAGATATAGTTGTAGTCAATGACGGAAATTTGTAAGCTATGACCAGAAAAAATTTTTGGGCAGAATTTTTCCGTCAATGGGAATTTGTTGAGGTCTCGGTTTAGAGTTTTTTTTTAATGATTCGGGGCCGATGTGACTGTCTCTCGGAAAAGCGCTAGCGCTTCTCTAAACATTGTTTTTCGGATAATGCAATGTTTCTGATAGAAAAGGCTGCCTTATGCTGGACTCAGTTAGCATTTTCTGAAGAAATGTTATTTTGGTAAAAAATAAACATTAAAAAAATGAAATTTCACCCCAAACTGCTAATTTTGGGGCTTTTTTACAGGCTGCTAGATTTTTCCTGGGATAATGACTAATATGGAAATAAAGTTCAACATTTCTACTGTGCACTGAGTAAAAGGGAAGGAAAGTTACAGGATACATTTACTGCAAGCTCCGATGGCACAACTTTTAAACACCCACAACTTTGGGTAATCAAACCATGTTACTGCTATCGTGCTACTAATACCAGGAAGTGCTCGCCGGATGACCAAATCTGTGCCACTGAAAAACGCTATGAAGAACAGGCTTTTGGGGAAATAAAAAAGATTTTGACAGACCTAGCTGAAAAATTGGGGGCCAAAACTAAGGGGGGAAACCTATAATTTGCGTCTTACTTTCACGGAATACTTAGCCCCCAGGTTACAACAAATTCCGAACCGGAACCTAGACGGATAAAACTTTCAAGCTGGCTAGATCCCTGGTTTACATGGAGGATATATAAGTATTTTAAAAAGCCAGTGGGAGTTGGATACTCTACCAAGCAGATTCATTTGTAGAGAAATCAAGACTATCGTTTTTAGGATCACTCATTCTCAAACAATAAAGTCCAGGCTTAGGTCCGGACCTGGACCTGATACCCTGTACCTGAACCAGACCCCTAGTGCCAGTAGTGGTAATGTTTGCTAGGCCTTTTTCAAGCTGAAGACTCGTTTTCCTTCTTGTTACATGTACGTTTTTGGTATATAAGCCCTAATCATTACCCCAGACTTTTTCCTTTTTATTCACACTGTTGCTTCATTTCTTTCTTTCTTTGTTTCTTTCTCATTCTCATTCTTTTGAAAAAATCTATAACTAACAAATCAAATTGGTGTAGTGTAAGACGTCTACCTTTGCAGTGTGCCTTGAGCTGATCCCTCCAGCCACATTCGATCAGTTTAGTCCTGAGCACCTCCTTCAGCCTGTTCACAGAGAAAGGACATGCACTGTCAATTATTCACTTTGCTATCATCTCACAACAGAGAAAGGACCTAGATTGGAAAGCACCAACTTCTGCAGAGTCTATATATTTATTTAACATTTATTCACTTCTGTATTCTTTAACCAGGGTGAATCCCTCAGTGGCATAGGGAAGCCCTGGGTACACATACACACAAAGTTAACACCAGTGTTCTCACCAGGATTGGGGGTGGGGGGTCCCAGGGGGGCGAAGCCCCCGGAAGCTCTTGCATTTTAGGCTATTCAGAAGGCTTATTGTATCAGTTTTTAGGGGCATATCTACGATAATTGTAGCAGTTTGACGTAACGATACTTTGAGTCAAAGCATCAAAGACAACTAAAAACTCATAAACAACAAATTTTACTCAGCTCAACAGTACTCATAAATATTGTCCGGTTTGCCACCAACTTTTTCTAGATAAACAACTTTGACAGTCTCTGTTTCCATCGTATTTTTTTCATCCTAAACAGAACAAAACACGCAGAAACATGTGCTCGGCACGGGGAATCCCCGGCCGACTTTCAAGTTTGCGATCGGCGGACGAATAATGCGTTCACATAAGAGGTGTTGGACGTAAAAACAACAAGAATACCTTTGCTTCCTTTTGATATGAGTTTTGGGCCCGCAAAATCTCCAAAACGGCAGAAATTTTCGGGGTAAAATACGGTAAAATTTGCTCTAAAAATGGCGGTCGTTGCTGTTGTTTATCCTAGGGTTTACGGAAAAGCCTGGGCCCAGCAGGCTAGCCTGCAGGCTAGCCAGGCGACCCTTTTTGGGCCCCAAGGCTATTGATGGGGTTTGACCCATAGTAGATTTTTTAAAACCTAAAACTGGGTAACCGACAATTCCAGTGCATGCAGGGTGCATTGGACAGAAGGCAATAGTTTCGTCATATCTATGGGGGATTGGTCTTCAATGGTTTACAGCAATGAACAATCAACATCAACTACTGTCAACAATCAACATCAACTACTCCAAGGGTTATTGGTCCATTTACTTTTCCTTTGACTATACTGGCAGTCATTCCTACAATACTTATAGTGGCTATCAGTAATTGTCCCGCATGAGAGAAACGAATAGCACAAACAACACTAACGTTACACGTCATATTATACCCCCCCCCCCTCACATACAATTGACACATATAAACACATAACATACATCCATTCCTACATCCATGCTCACTGACACTTGATGTTTGAGACATCTGTTTCAAATTTGATGTTTTAGCAAACAGCCCCTATCCTAGAGGACCAACTGTTGTCTTGGATTACCACTGACCCAGTTTTTCTACAAAGAAATTTCATGTGCAAACACACACAGTGACACACACACTCATACATGCATGACATCTGTTTTGAATTTGATGTTGTGCGCTATCTAACCCTAACCCATCCTAGTATTCTTTATTTCCCCTAGTACCCCTCCCCTTCAGTCTTAACATTTCCAGCATTTTCTGTTGTAAACTTGGAATTTAGTTTATGATTGTTTTCTTCCAGTCTTGGTTGAGTTAATAACTTATTCATTGCAAGCCCAGCAATATCATCAACTGTTACCTTTCCCCAGCCCATCCCACCCACAGCTCGGATTGTCATTGACCCAGTTTTTTATTAAAAAAACTTCAGCTGCAGGCCAAACCCCATGCATAGCCTTGGGGCCCAGAAAAGGTAGTCTTTCAGGCTAGCCAGCCCAGCTCCTGGGCCCAGGCTTTTCCGTAAACCCGTTTATCCTAAACCAATGAGATCGCTAGCTTCCCCTGACGTCACAGAGACGCATCAGATCTCGCGAGAATTTTTTGCGAGATTTTACGATGTTTTCGCCGCCATTACCGCTAGCTGCCTGCATGCACGCACGATGTTTTCGTCATTTCTCAACGCAAATTTCTCGATCTTTGGAAGGTTTTAGATGATTTACAAGTATACTGCAACATAAAAGGGAATGTATACAAGTGCTATTTTTGTGCAAGTCCAAGAAGCGTTTCTTGCCGTTCCGATTTTAACCGGACTTGAACCGAAACTTTTTACAAGTTTTGTGCCGGTTCTCTGTTTACAGTACAGAACGCACGCCGCGCAAGGGGCGGTCCTGGGTGGGGGCTGCGAGATAGCGGTACGCGGGGTGCTGTAAAACACCTCCCTTCGAGCTGAAACTTCCTGAAACAGCGGAGGCGCGTGCTTGGCACGTGCTTTCGCATTTTTACTACGGTATTTTTCCAGTTTTCCCCCATTTTTTTGCCGCTACGCTGGGTGAAAATACAGCGTAGCGGGCTTTTTACAGCGTCATTTTTCCAGCCCACAGCGTATCGGCCCGCTATGCTGAAAAGGCCTGGTGAGAACACTGAACACACAATACAATCATGTACATACCTTATGACAAATTCATTATCAAATCAAAATCATATCCACACTCATAGTCGTTATCCGTGCCAGGTTGTAACTTGTAAGTCATAAAATCAGATGTCAGATGTCAGCAATGATGAGTCAGGAATGGAGAAAAGAGTTGAACCACAGTTCACCCTAGAATGCGTTATTCTAGTAGATACGGCTTTTGCAGATACATTTGTAACTGATTCGACCCCTTGCACTAGTAGAGCGATAAATCTCTTTGAGTGCTCGATCGGACAGGAGAGCACTCAGTACAAAGGACAAGCCTTGTAGAGACCTGAAAGAGATCTGTTCCCAGAATAAGAGAACTCCTTCAGGAGCAATGGGGAACTTAAAGAGATCTCTTCTTCACACCCAAGGTTGGGACTCCCCTCCGAGAGTATCAGTTGTTTAGAACAATGGATACTTAAAAAGCAATTAGCGTGTTTCTGATAATTAATTGGCAAGAAGACCTCAGAACTACACAATGTTGATACTTTTTCACATCTACAGGTTTTGCCCAATATTTTTGTAGATATTTTGTGCATTCCAAAATGACAGTGAACTCTGTAGCCTTTGAAACATTTTTTTGTCCTTTTATTTGTGTTTGTCTTTTTTGCAGTTCACCTTGATTCCATTAGTTAACCCCACATTGCGATAGCCCAGTTCCGCACCTTTAAATTGATACCAACATGACCAAAGTTTCTTGTTTAATTTGAGGAGCAATGGTTTTTTTTTGTGGTTATAGCAAAGAACCAGACGTAATGACACCATATACACCTTGGGGCGGGTCATTAACCCTTAATTACATGTCAGTAATTGTAAATAATATACAACAATTTTCATTGATCACTTGCTTCAGGTTCCTAGTAGAAAATGCATGTACCATGACGATGTACATTTTCACATGTTGAATTTGAAAGCACCATTGGTCCCCAGTTAGGGGTCATAGTGGGGAACCTATGCCCAATTTTTCAACATTAGGGATGCTGGAAATGTATTTTTTATATAACTTTTATTACTATTACAAAATGGAGAAAAGATTATAATTCAAACAAGATATCTATGGCTATTCTGTTCATTATCTATACAATATTTACTATAAATAAATAAAAAGAATGTTCCTGCTTATATTCTTTCCCTTGGACTGATGGACACATGCAGTTTACACTGGGGGGTATGATTATTTGGGACATAAGAGTAAGGCCATGTTGATTTGATTATATGGATGACATCCTCCGGGAACTCCAAAACTGATGCGAGCGAGCGAATAAAAAAAAAGTTTGGCAAAAAAAAAAAGTTGCCTTCAGTATGAAATCAAAGTGGCCAGGAAGGTTGAACATAGGATTAAACACACATAGTATGGTATACCAACAGTTAGGTGTAGTGACCAGTACATCATATGGGTGCAAAACATTTTTTTCTTCTTGGACCAATCCGAAAAAAAACAGACCTGAAAAAAAAACCAGAGGAACAGGTTTCGCCAATTACAAACTATGTCGGCAGCGATTTGGGGTCTAACCGGGGGGCCAAGAAGACAACAAGAGCGAAGTCAAGTAGAGTTTATAGTCAATTGCACCAAGTTTCTACAGTCAAAGGTACAGAGACAGTTAGCCTTTATTACATGGAGATAGGGTTTTAAAATGCAGTGGGAGTCCAATAATACACCAAACAGATTCCTTTGTAGCAAAATTGACCAATTACCATTGTTTTGAGTATTGCCAGTTCTCAAGTTTCCACAGACAATCAGGTCCAGGTTCATGTCCGGACCTGGAAATGATCCTCTGGACCTGAATTTTCTGTACTGGTACCTCCCCCAACCAACAATAGATTTTTTTTCTGTCTGTCCTTTCACATCTTATTCTTTGACTTTAGATTCATTTTGGCATTCTGTGGCATTAGGTATCTGTTTTCTGATACTTTTTTTTCAATCTACGGAATATTTGTGCTCATTTTATAGCTGCTTTGCACAATTTATTGTGTGGTCGAAAACTTTTTTTTTTTTGGAAATGGCCGAAAATTGGTGCGAGCGCGGATGTCATCCATATAATCAAATCAACGTGGCCTAACCAAAGAATGAAAGAAAAAAACAACAAACCAAAGAAGTTACTAATAAATTGAATATCTCCTTCATGGAGAATATCTAAGAATGAAATAAGAAAAAACAACGTATGTTTGTCCTTGATATTAAACTTTAAAGGCTGCACTGATTTGATCCTAATCATGCAAATTAGCCCCTGGTTTGTATCAATAGCCCTTACATATGGAAGGTATCTCCGAAGTTATCTACATAATTATAAAAATCACGATGATCTGTCAACCCCTTCCCAAGTTATTCCCTTCGAAAAGGATGGTGCAATTGCGCATGTGTGGATGAATTGCTGTGGAATTGCAGGAATTTTTGCCAATCGGATATATACTTAACAGTAAAAGCCTGATGTTTTTCTCTTTTTGAGTTACATATGGTTTTTTTTAGTATTCTAACATGACATTGATTATGCAAATTAGCCCAATTTGCAAGATTAGCATCTAATTATGTAAGGCATCTCTGAAGCGATCTACATTCCAAATATCATGAAGATCTGCCAACCCATATGGCATTCCTGAGTTATTCCCCTCTACAGGGATGCTGCAACTACGCAGGCGAGGAAAAATTCCTGACATGCCTGCGGAATTTTGGGAATTCTTGTCAAACGGACGCACATTATACTATTAGGCTACCCCCTGAGGCGTCACCAAAAATCCAGTCAAAGTGGTTCTACAGTACTAATGAGAACAGAAACCTTACCTCTCCCGCTCTCCTGTCTCCACTAGCTTCTGATTGATAGTGGCACGCATCTGAGCATCTTTGATTCGCCTTTCAGAACTACAAGAAAAAGGTGACTCATTAATAAACATAGATAAGAGACAACTTTGCTACAAGTGGTGTTGAATATACAACTGTATCATCAATGTAGGAATAACAGTATTGTACATGTAGGACCCTAGGACCAGCTCCGATCGCGATCTCTCCTAGGAGAATCGGCGATTCTACTGGATCGTGATCTCTACTGTGACATATACGTAGAATGCTAAAGTGAAACAATCACATATGGCAGACTTCACCTCCTTATTGGGGTTGTGAACCCGAGTAAAACAAAGAGGCTATTACCACCTAAATAATGTCTGAACACACCTACTCTCATGTCCCTAATAAACATACCCTCCGGAATAAACATACCCCCCGGACAAATCGTCAATATCTAATAAACGTACCCCCCGGAATAAACATACCCCCCGGAAAATTACCAAATTGACATGTATTTAACTGTGACCATGCTACTTCTGTCCAAAGAAAAGGAGATGATAAGCAGGTAGGTCTTTTTATTCATTTATGCCTAAGAACCACATCAGTTAGTTCTATAAATGATGAGCTGAAGAACTATAGATATCTTGTTCGAATCATGATGTTTTCTCAATTTTTTAATAAAGGGTAAGTTGAAATTCGCAGTGGAACCTGCCATAGGGTCACCTGAGTATAGGGGCCACGTAACTGGCCATGCGGTCAGTTTTCGTCGGTCCCTTGGATTTTTCCCGTTGACCTACTAGCAGTAAGCATGAAGAAATAGTCTATAGCGGTCACCTGTCGAATGCGGTCGCGGCCAGACGATTTTCAGTCCGGCCGCCAACACTGCCGCGTGGCCGGCCGCGTTACGCTGCGCTAAATAGTAAATTATCCACGAGGGAATCACTTTTTTTTCTGTACTACATCAGCAAAATGTCGGTTCAACTTGGACTCTTTATGAAGGAGACATTGAATAAAGGAAACATTATACAAAATTATGTGATTTTATGCGAAGTGTTGTTGAATTCACGTGGCGTTTTTTTTCTCATCTCAGACTCTTTGCACTTCTACCCTTCTCTACATCGTCATTTCTGTGCAGACTGGAAGGCTATATGGGCAGATTTTACAAATAGACCGTCCGTTCATGTATCTGATGTTTTAGGTTCTTGAAATGCATGTAAGCTGTCCCAATTTTCGTATTCCGCGGGCCAAAAATGGAAATCTCCGTCTTTGCGTTTCTCTCGAACATGGCGTCGCTGCAGCTGATAAACAAGGTCACTAGGGGTCAGTGGACGACTCCACTTTTACCAAGGTAAAATATCGCAACAAGATTTCTGATGTGTAGCATAAAATACAGTGATTACGGTATAAAAACGATTAAAATCTATTAAATGAAAGTTAGTTATGTGAAAACTAGACTAAGGTTGATTTTTGTCAAAGAAATAAGCCTACATAAAGAAAGTTTTATTTTGACGTGACCATCTCGGCATAATGGCACATGCATCTACAAAGGAATTTGTGGCGGCTTGATGCTTAGAAATGATTATGAACTTGCTGTTTTTACCGACGAATACCTGTCGTTTGGGAGAATTTGCGGCGTCAAAACTCATATCACAAGGGAGACGAAGTTATAGTTGTTATTTTTACGTCCAGCATTTATTATGTGAACGACTCTTCCGGCTCGCTGCCGAAAGCGCATGGGACCACAAGACCGGAAATTCCTCGTGCAAGGTGCTGGTTTACGATGTAAACAGAGACTATAAACTACTACTAAATTAAAACTAAAAGTTATTTATGTAAAAATTGTATTTCAAAATGTCAGTGTGGTGTTTTATTTTCCCCCAAGAACAACATTTACTTCGTAGCGTCATAGCGAGATCGACCGAAATCACCGAAAGAGTAACCGCGTACGCATACACGCTCATGGAAATCCGCGCCGTTTCACCCGAAAAATAGGGAATTTTGAGCAAAAATACAGCGGAAATATGGGCAGAAACCCCAAAAACTTCAATTCTTTGAGGGTCCTGGCTAAGCAAAGCCCCAATTTTCAGAAAAAAAAATAAACGTACCGTCCAAAATAAGAACGTACCGGGTGGATTGTGAGGCTGAAAAAAATAAACGTCCCGGTACGTTTATTAGGGACATGAGAGTACACCTAACAGTGGCGGCGGCACCGTGGGGGCAGTGGGGGCGGTCGCCCCCACAAAAAATAGGTTGTGGGGGCTGAAACACACAAAATCAAGCTGAAACCATTGTGTATATTTTCACTAATGGAAATCATCATATCCCGCTAGTCTACTTGCAAAAGTTTACCCTGAAAATGCAACAAATGACGTTTCAGAGGGTCCAGATTTAAAAATTTCAAAGGACCGAAGAATTATACTTATTAGAATTATACTATTAAAAGTTTCATTATCAAACTTAGCTTTGTTTGCAAGCGAAATGTTCCCCTCAAATGCAGTAAATGGCATTTAAAGTGTTCTGATTTCAAAATTTCTCCAGAGCTCCCTTGCGACGGCTTGCGTCTTCGGGGCTCACAACGAGGTAGTGTAAAAATGTTGGGGCGTGGGCCGTCACCCTCAAAAATGGTTTTCTTAACTAGAAGTGTCATTAAATTCAGCTTAGTCTGTCAGCAAAATGTGTCCCTCAAAATGCAGGAAATGGTGTTTCAGAGGGTCTAGATTTCAAAATTTCCCAGAAACTACCTTGCAACGGCTTGTGCCTTCCCACTCGAAATGGTGAATATATGTTGGGGGCGTCGCCCTCAATAACTAAAGCTAAAACTATGTGTATTTTTGATACAAATGCCATTGAAGATAGCTTATTCTGGCAGCAAAATTTGCCTCTCAAAATGCAGGAAATAGCGTTTCAGAGGGCTTAGATTTGAAAATTTTCCGGGGGTGCATGCCCCCGGAACCCCCTAGATGGGTCACGCCTCCGGCGCGACGCCTCGGGCCTTCGGCCCTCGATTTAGTGATATTGTATATTACTAAATTTCGCCCCACAACTAAAAAATGGTGCCGCCGCCTCTGCCTAAACAAAATGTATGATTATGACAAATAATGACCCATACATGTGGTGCTCAATGATGACTAAAACAGTTCGCTCCGTCAGCAGGGCTCGAAATAGAGGTTCAGGTTCAAGTCCGGATTCAGGTCCAGCAGTTCGGGTTCAATTCCGGACTTAAACGTTAAAGTCCGGACCTGAACCCATCATTGCTTATGTGCATTTTTTTTAGGGGGAGGGGGGGATGGTGCATATAAAATTGCATGTTAGCATGAATTGAAATGCAATGTGAAAAATACATGAAAATGATAGACAGCCAGTGTAAACATGACCTGTTTTTTTACTTTTTCTAGTGCAAACTTCACTGTTTATGGAGGGTTTACGGAAAAGGCTGTGTCCCAATGGGCTTTCGTTGGTCCAAGTAGCCTGACGTGATAGCCAGCCCAGGTAGACAGCCCAGGTAAGCAGCCCAGGGGTAACTGGAGATTTCCCCGCAAAGAGGTTTCCCCGTCAGATTTTTTTGGAGCATTCCCCGTTGTCAAAGATGATTCCCCGCCGTCATGGGGATTCCCCGTCTGGACTATTCCCCGTCATCATATGGGGCATTCCCCGTTAGAGAATTCCCCGTCCTTGTTGGAGCATTCCCCGCCAGTATGCTTGTGGAAACACCGATAAACACTGTTACATAGAAGCCAGTTATCCACACCGGGTATTCACCACACACAATAACTTGACTCTCTATAATGACTGAAGATTGGTCCTGTTCATTTCAAGGGCATAGGAGCCAAAAATGTACATTTTTAGTTAGAAAATAAATCATTTTTGAAGTGACCTATAGAATAAGTGTTTGTAAGGTCCTGTGGTCAAACATGTATGCCAATGCCCCTCTGTACCAAATTTCAGGTCATTTGGTTTCAATGCAAGGGCATAGGAGCCAAAGATATACATTTTTAGAGAAAAAAATTGCCCCCCCCCCCAAATAACTAACTTTTGAAGTAATCTATGGAGAATGTGTCCATGGGGTCCTGTGAGCACATGTTCAATGCACTTCTGTACCAAATTTAAGGTTATTTGGTTTCTATACAAGGGCATAGGAGCCAAAAATATACATTTTAGTCAAAAATGGCCAAAACCCTCCAAATAACTAATTTTTCAAGTGACCTCAGTGAAGGAAGTGTTGATGGGTTCCTATACTCATATGCCCAATGCACCTCTGTGCCAAATTTCAGGTTATATATTAGGTTGTAATATATACCTGAGGGCGGAGGGGCCCAAAAAATATACATATTTGGTCTATTCAAAAAAGGACAAAAAAAACATAATTTCTAAGGCATCTATCAAAAAAGGAGTCTGGGGGTATTTGCTAACCCTACCTCAATGACAAGTTTCAGATCATTTTGCCCAAAAATGAAAAAGTTGAATCAAATTTAACAGGATTGATTTGACAGGAGCAGGAGAAGAGACAAAGCAAAAACATATTGAAAATCCATACTACAGTGGAATTCGCTTATTTGGATAGCTCATTTGTCAGCGCATTTTATCCAATAGTCCGAAGTATCCAACAGTCCGAAGTTGGGCCACTAACGCCCCGAAGGAAGCCGGGAGGGGGGCGAATATAGGATTACTACTACGCAAGACACAAACACCACACATACGATACGGAACTTCATTTACAAAACTTTTGAATCAGACATTTGTTCATCTAGAGCAGTAGTAGTCAAAGCAGTAGTTATTAATAACTTACAGAACTGTTTTGAACGAATGGAACGTCAACTGTTTGAATCTACAACATCACTAAATAGCCAGCAAAAGATCGAACTTTTCATGCTTTAATGCCTTCATACATACAGTTGTTGGTTGATTTTGTCCTCATTTTGTAAGTTTTAGCGTATATTTTCCCATTTTATTCGCTATAATTTGACGTAATTCTATCCAAAAACCCGAAGTTTGAGACCGGGGGTTATCCAATTCTGCGAAGTCTTATACAATAGAATGAATGGCAAATGGTTTGGGATTTCGCAATTCTATGCAATTACCCGAATTATCCAAAAAGGCGTAATACGAATAATTGGAATCCACTGTATAATACTAAAGTAGTATGGATTGCAATATAACAATATATTTCAACACCTAACGCTATAGACGTAGACGGAGAAAACACCAGACACCAGACTGATCCGTGAATACCAATGAATATCTGTTGAAAAGACCAGACGGGGAATGCCCCAATGACGACGGGGAAAAAGACGACGGGGAAAGATCCAAGACGACGGGGGAAACTCCAAAAAAAATCCGACGGGGAAACGTCTTTGCGGGGAAATCTCATGGAGCCAGCCCAGGTAGACAGGCCAGCCTTTTCCGTAAACCCGTTTAGGGAAGGTTTTAGATGGTTTAGAACAAAACAAGGGAATATAACTGACAGATTGCTTTTTGCAAGTCTGGACTTGGCTTCGGACATTTAGGGTTTTTTTGGACATGGACCTAAACATTTTTAGGTCCAATTCCAAGTCCGGGCTTTAGGTACGCACCACCAGCAAGAAATAATTGGAGCTGTGGGCCAAAAATTATGCATGACTCTCGATCTCACGATGTGGCGAACAAGCCTGTCTGTTAGAGTTCTTCGGTTAGGTAGGATTTCTGCAGTATCAAAAGTGAAAGTAACATTTCTAGAGTAATATAGGTGAAACTACTGTCGGTTCATAGGCTACAAAGTCCTCAGCATGCTGAAGTTGGTAGCCTCAAAAAGAAAGAGCACTAATACTTTTCTGTACTTACTCCGCCATGTTGGTCACCACACTCGTCTGGAATGCTGGGGAAGTGTTTCCGGCCGGCAGGCGGCGCTGCTGCACAGCACGTCAGATTTAGACGGACCTTCCGTGTGGGACTCTGCGCAAAGTCAACGCAAGGACGGGATTGTAGAAGAAACGTGAGAAGTTAATGCCTGTACTAGCCTATTGGGGAGAAGCATAAAGAAGAGAGCAATGTCGTTTCTGACGCAAAGTGCCTTGAAGACATCGTTGGCGTGCTCCAACACGCTGTGGCAGCCATGTGGGCGGGCGGTGCGAATGCTGCCCCCCTCCCACTACCGTGCGAACAGGTAAGACAGTTTTTCACTTTATGTGGATCCACCTTGGGGACACAATGATGAGGAGTTCGACGCAGATATACAAAATTAGCAGTCTCCTTTCTCAGCACTGGAACACTAGTGCTGACATCCGTCTGAAGCGGACTTCCAGTGCTGAGGCAGCTTCATTCCTAGCGACCTATTCAAATAAAGGCTCAAAGTCTCAAAGCTTCAGCACTGGAAAAATTATCCTCCTGTCAGCACTGTATATAAAACCGAATGCTGAAACTACAATCAGCACTGGATTTCTAGTTAGTTACCTATTGTTGGAAAAAAATAATTGAGCTCTTTAACGTTACCACACAGATAGAGTAGGTGATAGTTGTCTACTCGTAACTAACGGGGTGGGGGGTGGGTGCTGTAACTTCGGATGTGCTGTAACTTCGGATTAATTTTTGATTGTCTCTTTATGCAGAAGTGAGTCATGTTTGTTTTCATCAACAGTGCTGAATAAAATCGTGAAGAACCCATGTTAATGCACAGAGCTGTCGTCTGGATGAAACACTGTTTTGTGTACAATAAACCGATTTTTGCGTCATGAAGGAATTTGAGTATTCAAAGTTCGAAGCAAGGTCACTGTGTAGTGGCGCCTCTTTAATACATATAAATTACTCAAGAATCATCATGCAAATTCAGTTGTTTTAAACATGAGACTTAAAGCTATACAAAACACCAAAAACCTGGGTCTTGGAGAGTTTATCTGGCAGACATGAAATTACGAAGTAATCGTGGCGTCGAATGCCCTCCCCAACGTTGACGTGACTTGGAATGCAACAAGCGGCGTAAACAATCGCTACGCTTCAGCGGGCCTTTGTATCGCTGGGACTTACGCACCGTCGAAGAATACGTACCAGGGGAAAGCTGAAGTTAGTTGACACAAAATTTTTCCTTCTGTTTTTTCAAAATCGTTCAAACAAGTCAAAGAGAGACAGAGGTATTTGTAATCCGAAGTTACGGCACCCTATTTAGAATGGAACTATATGGAACGTAATATTTATAACACATGGACCATTTTTCTGTTTTTACCGGCCGAGATTCAGGGTGTAATTGTGCACAGCTGATGTAAAATAAACTCGTGAATAGAAAATTTCCAAACACCAACACTCTCATTTATCAATAGTCAAAACGCAACAGTTTTCAGACACCTGACACTACTACAATACGATGTCAAACTCGTAAATTTACGTCCGAAGTTACAGCACCTCCCGTTAGTTATAATAATTTGTTTGTAAAAAAAAGATGCTACTTTGCTAAATGAAATGAGATTTGATACAAGGGTGCATAATGATTTTGTACTGATGAAGGTGATAGATAGTGGACTCGCCGAAACGTTTACCGAAGAATTAAAAGAAGGTTGTGAAACGAAGAAGACTTTGTTTGATTGATGTACTACCAACCTAAGGCTGCATGCCGCACATACCCACTCCATTAATATGTTTTTGCCATGTTTTTTTTACCAACAAAAATGTATATTTTGGGTTCCTGTGTCATTAAAAAGCCAACAGATCTGAAATTTGGTATATAGTTAGCTTTAGCACTAGGAATGGAAAATGGGTCACATAGACCAGTCCATTTTGCACAGGTAGGGGTGTTCAGGAAGAGCAGGAGGGGGGAAGAGGGTGGGGAACTATTTTCAAAAATCCATTTTGGAGAGGGATGATGTTTTGGGATATGTCAATTTCTGAAAAGGTCGATATGGAATAATACATTTTTGCATTGGGATGAAGATGGATTGAAATATGCTGTATTTGTTCCCAAGCAAATGTCGGCATTTCTAGTTTATGCACTTTTTTGTAACCTTGGATGATTGTTTATCTTTCCCCAAAAGAGAGAGTAAATCAATAAATCAACTCCACAAAATATGCATACAAGTGCATGTTCATGTATCTGCAAGAGGTACATTGCGGCCCCCGGCCAGTTCCTAACCGCATCTGAAGGACAAAAGAGCGCACACGTCCAACCTATCACACATGACAAAACTTTTCTATCTAAATCCTGTCAGTGATAAAGAAGCTTTCAGCTCAGAATATTCAGACCCTTTGTATATCAGATGCCACCCTATTCCCCACAACTTGGTGTTTTTTGCAAGAGGGCCTTCCACCCGCCAAATGATGGCCTCATTTCGTTTTGGACGGCTTGGAAGCAAACAGAGGCCGTCCTCATATTAAAGAATTGGTACCCACATTTTGCCGAGAAATCTGTACAGAGTCGAGAAATGTAAACCGCAGTTTTGTGTTTGACATTGAAGCTACAGTCCACGTTCTGAAAGCCACGCACTGTTTTGTTTGTTTTGCTATTGTTATAATTGTTGACATGTGTGTGCCCTTTGTCATACGATAATCTCATTAAAACCCATTAATCAAGTTCTCATTTGAGCGAATTTGCCCTGCCTCTATATGACCAAGACATTTTGAAAACCTGGCAGCACTCGTAACATATTTGTCGACCTCGCTATATGATAGTATATCGCCACAAAGTAAATGTTGTTATTGGGAGAAAATAAGACACCACACTATATATATTTGTTACTTTTTCTAGATAAACAACTTTGACATTCTCTGTTTTCATCGTAAACCAAAATATACCCTTTTGGACGGAATTTTCTTCGGGCAAAACTACAAAAAAAGTCACCTCTGGGTGCCATATTGCCCCAAAGCTTAGAAATATGAGAAATACATGCACACGCACATGAAGCTTTAATTTTAGTTAGCGAATTACAATGATTGAAGTATGTTACAATGGTTTTGTGAAACACACAGAAGAACTATGCATTTGCTTGTAACAAAATTATATATGTCTGATTTAGGACCATTACACAATGTTATTGGTGAACAATGAGTTAGTTGATATCATCAGAGCAGGGACATTACCAGTGTTCAGTGTTCCTCCTGGGCCTCCTGACAATGTCCTTTGGTACTGCAGTTCCTGGTGGGGACAAGTTGAGATGGGCCCTCCTGATGCCATCCTGGGGGTCACCGAGGCCTTCAAGAAGGACAGCAACCCCAACAAGATGAACCTGGGGGTGGGGGCATATAGGGATGACAGTGGCAAACCCTTTGTACTACAGTGTGTCCGAAAGGTAAGGAAATTAGACTTTTAGTCTCCCAGTCCCAGAAGAAATGTGTGTCTTTGTGTATGTATCTGAGTTTGTATGTGTGCATGTACAAAAAATGTATCTTTAAAGTTTTTTATGTGAGTATTTGTGTCCGTGCCTGTGTACATTGTGTGTTTGTGTGTGTGTGTCTGTGTCAATGTTTATCTGTGTGTTTGTGTCCAAATATTTGTCATCAGCATATCTTATGAACCTTTAGATGTTAATGGTACATGTATTTGATATTGGGGAGGTGTTGGGAATACAAAGGTCAAATTTATTGTGCCCCATCTGGTGTCTGACTTGGTACTGCAGCAGAACTTCCAATTCTTACATCATTTGCCTATATAGCTAGGACATGCTATTTTTAGCAACAGATTAGATATTGGCCAGAAGTGAAAACCCCTTGTGAACAGTCATACTGCCCCTGTGGTTGATCAGCTATGGGATTGATGGATGGATGAAAATTGTTTGTACAGTATATGATGAACTGGAACTCTGCCAATGGAAGAGACTTTCCCACATGCAATATGTATGCTTTTGGTAGAGAAGACCTTCATTTAGAATAGATTACTCTCCTGGATTTGAAGTTGAAGTGTAACTTCTAACACCAAAAATTCCAACACCAAATGTCTGACTGTCCAACTCCAGTCTTTGAGTGACAAGGAATGAGCAACCCAGTGCTTCTCTGAAATCACATGATGCAGATGAACATGTGACTCAGTGAGTGGTGCAATATTTGCAGAAAGCCAATAGTACCACCCCAAACCCACCCACCCTCTCTCTGTTGAGGGGTGGTTGTAAACCTGATCTATTTAGCTGCTTTTATTCCCTTACAAAAAGTCTGGTTCTGTGTCCAAGATTCTTGCTTTGTAACTGACACTGTCTCACAGTACAAAGTAAGAATCTTGAACACAGAATCAAACTTTTTTGCAAGAGGAATGAAATAAGCCTTATACAACATTGTACATCAAGGCTTTACAAACATCTCTGAACAGAGATGGGGGGCGCCATAGACTTTCTGCAACTTATGATCCACTGCTCACTGGGTCAAACATGTATGTTGTATCTGCATAATGTGCAATTGAAAGATGACTAATATGACCATTCTATATTAACTCATGATCTTGTGGGTTGATCTGCTGAATCTGCGCCTATCTGGTACCACATCACAGTTGTCAATCTTGGTGTATTAATCCATGACTGTTGTTTAGGCAGAACAGCTGATTGCCGACGCTGCCCTGGATAAGGAGTACTCACCTATAGTTGGCAATGCTGAGTTCTGTAAGGCCTCAGCAAAGTTGGCATTTGGGGACAACAGCAGTGTCATCAACGAAGGCCTGGTGGGTACTATACTAGTAGTACTGTTGTTCAAAGTTTCTCTTGTGTTGTTTCCAGAGGGCCTCCAGTTAGGTTTATTAATGCAATATAACAACAAACATTTATGTTGGTCTCCACACATGATATGGTTTCAATCTTTTATGTAGTTAAATTCTGCTGGAAAAATATCAAGGCCAATGTCTTTTATTGAAATGTGAGGAATCATACTGAAACAATATGTTGGAGAGACCTGTCAGTCATTAAAAGAAACAAAGCAATATGGGAATCTGGAGCTAGTTTGCATAATCAATGAGGAAATTTTTTAATTCATTGCGTTTCATGATAGGATTCTCATACTCTCCAAGCAGAGGTTGAGTCACGTAGATATAGTAGTAGTCTAAGAGGAGCAGCTGTGTAATTTTTCCGACTACTACTATATCTACGCGACTCAACCTCTGCTTGGAGAGTAATGTCGGTAGCTAAAGAGGGTATGGAGTGCCTGAGCTTACCATAAATATAATAATTACTTCATGAAGGATTGTGTCATATGGACTCTTGTTTCCATATGGCACTATAAAAAATTTTCTTCACCTTAGGCCACGTTGATTTGATTATATGGATGACATCCGCGCTCGCACCAATTTTCGGCCATTTCCAAAAAAAAAAAAGTTTTCGACCACACAATAAATTGTGCAAAGCAGCTGTAAAATAAGCACAAATATTCCGTAGATTGAAAAGTATCAGAAAACAGATAACTAATGCCATAGAATGCCAAAATGAATCTAAAGTCAAAGAATAAGATGTGAAAGGACAGACAGAAAAAAAATCTATTGTTGGTTGGGGGAGGTACCAGTACAGAAAATTCAGGTCCAGAGGATCATTTCCAGGTCCGGACATGAACCTGGACCTGATTGTCTGTGGAAACTTGAGAACTGGCAATACTCAAAACAATGGTAACTAGAGTTCGGCGACCTCATACCTCCATGAAATATTGAGTGTTTTTGTCGATTTTATGTTTGTTGATGATGACTTGTATGTAATGATATTAGTGTTATTTCTACTAGTTGTGTGGATAGTTATCACATGGGCACTATGGTAACATGCAACAGGTGTGGGGAATCTTTATGATGTTTATATTATCAAGTTATGATAGTACTGGCAACTTGCAAGGTAGTGAGTATGTTCAGAATTCATAACAAATAACTGCGACACATCAGGATACAAACACATCTTCAACACAAGCAATAAGACACAAAATGTCCATCAACCAATAACCACATATAGGTTACGGGGACAAGTTTATGCCAGATATATCATAATCCAAGTACATACCAACACAACATCAGCGTAACGCCACGTGGAGCACGAAACATCTAACAGCACAAACGAAGTATAACACACCAGGTCCCCAAAGGCACAAGTGGATAAATACAAAGTTAATTATCATATTCAAATTGTCCAGGATCGGCAAACAGTTGCTCTAAGGAGTCAACTGTTACAGATACCCTAACCAGTTGCTATATGACGTCAACTGTTCAGATAAGGTAAGTCCAAACACATCCACATAAAAGATATGTAATAAAACCGAGTACATACTAACAAAACTTCAGCGTGACGCAAGGTGGACCAAAGAACATCTAACAGCACAAAAGAAATATAATACAGCATGTCCCTAAATGCACAAGTACATATATACAACTTATTATCACTTTCAAAATTGTCTTGGTTCCCCCAAACAGATGCAATACGATGTCAACTGTATATCGCAAATATAGGGGTGATTTCTGATATTATTACATCGATTATAACGACAGATACGGGGCCCAAAATTTAATCACTTCCAGCTATCATCACACCCCACCAACACATCAAGTATGAAACCAATCCACCCAGCCGTTCTTGAGTCGAGGCTATCGTTTCCCCCAAACAGTTGTTGTCAACTGATCCCAAAAAACATATGTTCATGGCTATCACTGGCGAAGCAAATCACCTCACCACCTGCTTGGAGATAAGGTGATTAACAAAGAGGGAAACCACGATGCCTGTTCCAATATATCTCAAATATAGGGGTGATTTCTGATATTATTACATCGATTATAACGACAGATACGGCTCCCAAAATCTCATCGATTCAAGCTTTCATCGCACCCCACCAACACAACAAGTATGAAACCAATCCATCCAGCCGTTCTTGAGTAATCATCTACACAGACAGAGACACATAACAGAAAATATAACCTCCATTCCATGACATTATAATGGAGGTAATTAGTTAATTTTGCTACAAAGGAATCTGTTTGGTGGATTATTGGACTCCCACTGCATTTTAAAATCCCATCTCCATGTAATAAAGGCTAACTGTCTCTGTACCTTTGACTGTAGACACTTTGTGCTATAACTCTACTTGACTTCGCTCTTGTTGTCTTCTTGGCCCCCCGGTTAGACCCCAAATGGCTGTCGACAATCGTTCGCCATACACCGGCTGTATTGTAACCCTACTCCGGTTTTAAAATCTTTTTATTTTAAAACAAAATGGCCTACCCACTAAAAAAGTTGGATATATGAGGTCAACATACAACACCCCAGTGTACAGTACTGTATTATCATTATTAGAATCATTTGAACTGTAAATCCAAAAATTATTGTGCCTTGTTTATGTGAATAAAGATCAGTGGGTACTACCATGTGTAACTTATTGCTCGTGGTCAATTAATCAGCATTTTCTCCATAGTGGCCACCTCTCCATAGTGGCTACATTTGACCAGTCCCTAGAGTGGCTGCTGTGGTCAGGTTTGACTGTACATTGTACATGTACATGTAGTTGAACTCACAGATCTAGACCATTATCAGTGTACTAACCCCCTGCTACAGTGACTGCACAAAGCTGTGTGGCCCAGGGCTACAGAAACAGAGATGGGCACCGTCCAATGCACCATTTGGTATGGGAAGGACTTTAATTTAATGTATGATCCTGTGAAATCTTGTCTAATGAGGTTTGATGATTATTTTCAGATCAGTACTGTCCAGGCCCTGTCTGGGACTGGTGCACTGAGAGTTGGGGCTGCTTTCCTGGTGAGGACATTCTTCATTACCTTCGCCGAGAAGGTTATATTTTGGGTAGCGTGTGTTTGTATGTATGTATGTATGTATGTATGTACTGTATGTAGAAGACCAACATAACTCAAGATCACCTGAATGGATTGTTTTGATATTTGGCATGTGGGTAGGTCTTGATGAGACATGGAAACAATTAGATTTTGGGCCCCCTAGCGACCTGTAACGGTACTGCAGCAGAACTTCCTGGTTTGATATCTCATGTTCTGAAATGTTGCGGCTATGATTTTTGAGTGGTAGACAGCTCTTGATGCCGAGAGTAAGTGGTGTAGGTTTGGGCCCCCTAGCAGCCTGTTTTGGAACTGCAGGACAGGTTTAGTGTCAGACTTTAAAAGGGAATAACTCAAGATGGGGTTAACGGATTGTTAAGATATTTGGTATGTAGATAGCTTAAGTGATGCTTCATATAATGACATACTAATTACGCAAATTGGTATCTAATTTGCATGATTAATTGATACATTTTGTAAACATGCTCAGTTCCATTATGGGACCATTGCAACATGTGACATTTGTAACTGAGAAGGAGAAGAATATTGATTAATATATATTATGCAAAATAAAGACCTAGTTTGCATGATTAATGAGAAAATGCTATAATTACATTGTGGTAAATGACAGGAACTTCTTACTCTTAGCATTTGGAAGTTATGTACAGGTGAAAATCGTTGAACATTAACTATGCTAATGAGATCTGCATTTGCATAAATTATCAGAAAATGCGATAGAGGACTTCTTTCTTAACAAAGATTGTGTACATCTGTTGTCTGGTGGAGGAGATGATTAACTGATATAATGTATGCAAATGAGAACCTTATTTGACAAACACAATTAATACAGCAGTGGTAAAGAAAGGTTAGGATCATTTGGCAAAGGTATGGGGTCGTGGAACTCTAGTTTTTATATCTTTTACCTTCAGAAGGAACTGACAAACATTACCGTCTTTGTTAATCAGTAATAGGAGTAAGGTTGAGCAATCTTTCGTTTACTCTTTAGCCTTAACATGTGCATGAACAAACTTCCTTTCAACACCTGAATGCATAGTAAGCAAATGTATTGTTTTCCATGTATCTGTGTACATGTGTGTGTCTGTGTTCATGCATAACTCATGAAGCTATGGATGGATTGTAATGATATTTATTAGTTGGCTAGATCTGAGGAAAAAGCAGGTCAAGGTCAAGTATTGCTGCATTGAAAAAATGTAAAGGGGAACTAAACTTAAGATTGAAAAGAACTCATGGGGGTGCTGTTTCCGAAATCTTTTCTTTGGTAATACCATCTCTTTCTAATCAAGAGTAATAGATTCCATTGATGTGGATCATCTGCAAAAATCGTATAGATAATCCGGGTACAAAACAAATGTATTGTTGAATGTTTGGAGTCAGCGTTCCCGCCAGGCATACGTCTTTACGTCTTTGGACGCATTTTTTTCTGGAAAGACGCATTCGGCTCGGCTGAATGCGTCCATAAAAAAATCTGAAAGAAAGGCTGACCTGTACCACCAGTGTACAATATGTATCTGGAATCTTTACAAAAATCTGTCTTTATAAGAAGGAATCCTACCTTTACAATTTATACTTCAAATTCTTCACTTTCCGGTCATCCCAGTAGTCTGGGCATGGGGCGGAGCGGGGTACGTTTTACAACTAGCTGACCCATGTGCGACACACCCAGCCACGCGCCAGTCTGAGCTGTCCGTTGCGCAAAGTAATTTTTTGTAGCCCGTGGAATACATCTGACAGTCAGCATTCTTTAACACTCGAAGAAATCTTATACAGATTTTATATTCTGATATTAACATGATACTTACTTGTCCTCAGTTTCACGTATTTGTTAAAGATTTGTGGGTAATACTAGTATTGAACAAACAAACTGTTCCTCTCGAGTGCTGCACATCTCAACAAAAGTTCTCACGCTGTGGGCAGTTGATTGGCAGTCGGTATCTTTGACAACAGGCCGCCGGCGCCAAGCAGTCAAGATTGGCCACCAGGTCCAAATCCAATCATCTTAAGAACCAATCAGCGTTTGATAAATGTAATGTTACACTCTGTCATTGGTCACCGGGAAAAAAACAAAAGTTACCGAGTATTAGCGCACGTGACGTTGGTAGCCACCCGTGTCGTCTGGCAACTTGAGTTTCTTCCCTAGCTGCTAACAATTTTTAACAGTTTCCCCATTTATCCAAGTTAAAAAAAAAAACGGTGCGCGGTAAATAAGTGAAGAATCCAAAACTATACACTTTATTTCTTATTTACAAAATTTATTTTGTTTCAAAAAGACAAAATTTGCGGCAGAAAAGGGGCCGCAATATTGTTGTCAAGCGTCGATCGAGTCGGCTGTGCACTAGCGTTGGCCTCCGTGGCACATGGCGCGGCACGCCCCCCTCCCCAGACGGACCGTCGATCGCAGCGCCCAGCACGTTGGGACGTCTTTCTGGCTACTGCTTCAAGGCTACACCGGCACAGATCACTGCCAAAGAGGCAACAGATCGTCCTCCTTCGAGTAATGTATAACGTTCTTGGTCTATTTAAAAAGAAATCCAGCCAAAGATTTCACGCCGAAAACGGGGTATAATACCTGAGGTCGCAGGAAACAAACGCACGCTCGTGGAAAATGACGGTATGGCCTTGTAAAACCCCAGCGATACGAAAAATTTGAGTAAAATCATCGGGCAAAATAGAACAAAACACAGCGCCGTTATTTTATCGTCTCTGAAAACTATTTGATGTGGGAGGGCGCCGCACGAGGTAGACATCTTTTTATTCAATGACGGAAAAAAATGGCATAATTTTTCCATGGGCTGACGAACTAGCTAGAGCTCTGTTTCGAAGCATCAAAAATCCAAAATTTTCATATAGACATGTCTGGACAAATAAAACTCGGGCCAGATCACGGAAGGCTGATTCCCTGTGCTTATAGCTTTTTTAATATAACGTATTTTGATGAAGACTGAAGAAGTAAAAGAGGCAACCGACATCCAATTCCAAGTGCATGATTATCCACTCAAATTGCAGGAAATTGTGTTCTAGAGGGTTTGAAAATCCAAATTTTCCCGGGGGAGCATGCCCCCGGACCCCCTAGAATGCGAGCGCCTGCGGCGCTCGTCTCGCGCCTCCGGCGCTCGTTACGCCCCTCCAAAATATTTGGACGCATATTTTCAGAAACCTGGCGGGAACGCTGTTTGGAGTTGAACTTACTGATTGAAATGAAAGGTTAAAGAGGGGCAGAATGTTCCAGTTGAGATTGACTCATGCGTATGCATATCTTTATGACATGTACGTTTTGAAGGTTGATTCTGTTCCCTCTTTACCAGGACAAGTTCCATGGCAGTAAGGAGGTGTACTTACCTAAACCATCATGGGGAAACCACACTCCAATTTTCAAGTAAGTTACTGCAGCCTTGTTTTTGATATGCCGGTACCGCTTGGACAAGCACATGTATCTTTTATCTGGACAGAAATTCTACAAGTGGTCATGTCAACTTTCAGGCAAGCTACCAGAAGGCTGGGTAAGTAGTCTAGTATGTACAATGTAGTTGTCAAGGGGTGTAAATCCCTTGAACGTTTCAGCTTTCTTGGTCAAGTCTGCCAACCTCCCCAAATCAGGGGTGCATGCATTAAATTTTAAGGGGCATCCCACTCCAGAAGCGAGTGTTATTTTCTGATATAGATGATATTTTTGGGCATACAAATGCACCCATCTTTTCTCAAAATTATCTAATTTGTCTTTATGACAATAATCCTTTTCTAAATCCAAGTGCCCCCATACAGCCCGGCTTCTATAGCGTACTGAACAGTTGATCTCGCTAGCGTATCTGCCTTCCGTCACACTTTTGCGAATGGTAGTTGGGATAAGCTTGAAAAAGCAGTCAAGTGACTATCACACATTTAGGGAGATCTCATCTTGGAATAGAGAGACTTTTGGGCACTTAAGTATAACACGTTGCGAGTAGATCAACTTAAAATGCTGGTGCCAAAATTGCTTCTGTGACTCACAATTTCTCGCTAACAGTAACAGTAGGGTCGCTAAGCTAACGACAGCAGTTGATTGACTAGCAGACACTTAGGATGGTACACAAAACCTTTGAAGACTAGAGACCCTGTGAATACAGAGATTTTGCCCCTTTTTATGGACCAGTCTGCTATCTAAAAAGGCTACTTTTATACATACTATAAAATGACCCACATGTAATAATTTAAACATGTTGGCTGGCAGTCCTGATTACATTTGTGCACACAGTCTACTCAAGGAGCAATCCTGAAATATCATAGTATCAAAATTTATATCAGTGCCAACCGGTACCAACCTGTTCCCATGGTCAAAGTCACATCCTCCCCCACCAGTGCACAATTGAAGGGTCCTCAGGGGAATTCAAGACCTCTTTTGCTATAATGTTCACCCTGCGTTTAGGCTTCAACCTATGGTTAATTTGGTCAAACAAACTTGATAACTATTTATTCTGTGAGGAATTATGATACTCGCGTCTGGAGTGGAATGCACCTTTAATTGTGTAATTAATTGCAAACTTGACAGTATTGTTGTCTGACCTACATGTAGCCTTCATTTGTTTCATGACACTTACCGGTCCATACAAAAGTACTTTTGTTATGTCTGACTAAATGAAGTTGTTATGTTACATAATATTTTATTCGAAACTGTAACACTTCCAAAACATTGCTTGTAATAGAATGAAAGACAAAACTTGTCTAGGTCATTCTACACTACAGTACCTTTAACATACATTGTACACTTACATGTAAATACCTCTGTTTTCCCTCACAGACATGCTGGAATGAATGTGAATGCTTACCGGTACTATGATACACAGACATATGGACTGGATGAAGCTGGCTGTTTTGAAGACATCAGTGTAAGATTGCATACCCTGATGTTGAGGAAAAATTAAAGTGGATCTCAAATGCAAATATAAAATGTAATCTGTTATTAAGCATGTATGATTTTATATGCAAACTTATCAAACAATATCACTACTGATTATCCTGTCCAATACATGTCGAGATGAATGCCTACATGTAGGTTGCCTGCGTTAATGCTTGTTCTACATCTGTAGGCCCCTTGCTCTTCATATCATGAGTTGCCAGGCTGCAGTACTTGGCTGTTGTTTGTTCTTGTTCTAGGGCCTAAGTCTACAAAGAGACAGAAGTATATTTTTATTCTCTGTTTATTTCTATTTACTGTGTATTTTCTATGTTTGTCAACTTTGATTTATGTGAATTTGTATTGATGAGTTGACTTGAAATTCAGGATTCATAAATGCCAGCCAAACCTTAACACATTCTTAACAAAATGATCTAAATTTGAGCAGCACAGACTTGTCCAGAGTGAGCTATAATGACATGTTGTGAGCTGATGTCACTAGACCAAAATGGTCCCCTTTGTCCGGTCCCCAGCTGTCTTGAGCAGGTTTGATTAATTTGGCAGGTGAATTTGACCACCACATTCATCTAGTAACATTTGAGAGGGAAATGCGAGGACTCACTCTCATTCTCATGGCCAATTTTTTACTCTACTCTTGCCAAATTCTACTGTACATATGAATATATTAACCTGTTGAGAAGATGTGGCTTAGTACATTTACTGCTAAGCTGTATTAAAAGAGATGAGGGTAACATAATGGCACCATTTGTATGTGGGAGTGTTGTAACATGTTCCTACCCTGTGCAGAATATCCCCGAGGGGTCAGTCATCGTGCTGCATGCCTGTGCCCACAACCCTACTGGTGTGGACCCCAAGGTACTGTCCTAGAACTCCTACTTATATCTACATGTACATTTATTCATATCATGATGGTATAATTTATCTCATTATCAGTCTCACCATAATTATGTAGTACAGTGGGACATTAATTTTGTGTCTGGCTACAAATGATTCAATGACTCTGTACCCATCCCTTGATGTGATTGACAATGAGATAACTTGTACATGTACATGACAAGAGTATTATCATCTCCGTCCACTTTTGGCACTTTTTAAATTCTGGTGTATATTCTGTATATAAACCACATGTGTGCCGTTTTATACAGCCAGAGCAGTGGAAAGAGATGTCCAAAATTATAAAGGTGAGATACTATCAACTTTTATAGATCCATCAGGTGCCATATTACTACTGTCCAAGCAGAGGTTAGGCTCTGACTGTTTTTTTAACGTTTTTTTTAGTCACTTTTATCGGGCTTTCTATTTTGTCATTTTTCTGGAAGTACACCAGCCAAACCTCTGCTGGCACTGACCTAGGGGTGGAGCAAACCTATTTGATTCCATTGAAGAAAGGTGCCAGAACTCCTCCCCGGGAACCTTCAAATTGTCATTAGGGGTAAGGATTTTATGGCGCTGGATTAGCACGCACCCGGCATCATCTGCCCGGCTGGGCCTGCCACCCGCCAAGTCTCCTATTCACGCAGCACAATGGCCTCTGATGACCTCACACCCGTTCGCATACGCACAAATTTCTAGCGCAGAATTACAGTCAATTCATAGCGTCAAAAGTGCAATATATAAGGCATTCTTTGTGAGGTACTACAAATGTAAAAATAATTCGGAAACAATATTCCGCCGCCAATCGAGCGTAAAAACAACAACATAAACAAAGAAAATGGCGCCGCCCCTGACTTCAGCTCGGTTCTCACAAAGTCCTGCAACATTGCATCGAGGTCGCCAAGTTTCCGGGGCCTGCCGATGTTTTTGTGTGAAACTTTGTGATCTCGTTCGTTCCGAGGCGGGAGACTTCTCTCTGGAACGCCTTCTTGATCGATCGCATGGCCGATTCGTTAATGTCCCTCCCGAGTTCGATTCTTCGCTGCTAAACTTGGATGCAGAGTTTCGTCCTGACTTCCGGACTATAGTGGCAGTTCCCGCTATGTTTTCTCTTGCCGCTCGCCACCGTTAAGTTTTCTAGACCTCCGTATTCGCGACATCAGTATCGAGTAAGTTGTTGTTGTTGTTGTTGTTGTGGGCAGTGTCCGCCAAATTTAGCGGGCCGCCGGTCGGCCAGAGTCGGCGGGCGTCAAGGCCGCGCTTTGGACTTGTTTATTATTCAGATTCAGAATCATATACAACGCTGGCGTGTCTGTTATTTCTATTCATGCATTTATCGGACTTTAAGCCTGTAAACTACCGAGTCTTATTTTTAGAGGAAGGTGAGAGTCCTTGCTACTAGTAATATTCATTCAATTTTTAACACATCTGACTGAAAATTAACGCCTCCTTCACACCGCTAAAATAATGTTCCATGAACTACCATTTTCCCCCAAAACGCTATAATTTCCAACCATGAGAAGAAATGGCTTTTAAAGCAGTATGTAGCACAACAACAAAATTTGCAATGACAGAGCCTTCGAGACCACCACCGGAAACTCTACCGCAGCGGGGGGAGGGAAACTCTTGGCCGGGCAGCGCGCACTTCACACGTACGTAGTAAGCGGCTGTAATATGCTGAAGAGATTAGGTTTATGGTGCTTTGAAAATTGCTACTGCTGGCAGAGGTTAGGTTTTGACACAGCAAGATATATAAAAAAAATAAAAAGCCCGATAAAAACGACTAAAAAAACGTTAAAAAAACAGCCGGAGAGTACCATATTACTACCACATGAGGAAAAATACATGGATGTTAAGTGATTTAAAGAGATGTACCAATCAGTACCAGCAGTAACCCTAAGGTACACATGTATATATTTGTGGGATCGTATGGCGCAATGGGTAAGGTGTTTGACCCAGACCCCAGAGTTAACGGGTTCGAAACCGCTGATGTGTCACTGTTCTTGTGCCCTTGGCTGCAACGAGGGAGTAGTCGGCCCACCCTATAATGATATTTGTTGGCATCCGTCTGTCTCGGAAGACAATGGTAGGCAGACGGATTTTTAAGGCGACCCGTCTGCCTGGCCTGCACTTGGGTTTTTAAGGTGAAGGAGGGGTGTGCACGTCCTTCTCCACCCTCTCGTCCACTGGCACACTAGTCCTACAGGGGCAACTGTATGCAACGTGTAAGACGGCCCCAGCAGATGCAGGTTTGTTTATTGGAGTTTCCGTCTCCTAGGAGGACTTCCGACTAAGGATGCAAGGGGTTCCTCCTACCCCTGACTCATGTGTCATGGCGGGTGCGTCATGCCCGAACATGCCCCTATGGCCTATTACCACCTCAAAGGCCTGTCACTGCCACTAGCCGCAGCTAGGTACTCATACACACCTGAGCTAAGTGGGGAAAGTCGTGTAAAGTGCCTTTCCCAAGGGCACAAGATCGGTGACACGGCAAGCGGATTTGAACCCCGGACCTCTCGGGCCTGAGACCAACGCGCTGACGATAGTGCCACGCGGTCCCATAATGATATACACTTTAGATATTTATGCATGCTGCCAGTACATTTTGATACTTACATGTATGTGTCCATGTTTGCACATGCATTTCCATAGTGGCAAGTACATGTATACAAAAGTAGTGGGTTCTGCACTGGTGTTCCAGAGCAATGGCTGAATCAGCCTCAGCACTGGGCGCCCAGTGCTGAACGGCCTTGTTCCAGTGCTGAAGCTCCCTCAGCACTGGAATTCCAGTGCTGAACCCAATGCGAGCACTGGTTTTCCAGTGCTTAACTGCCATCAGCACTCGGTTACCAAGGCTGAACTCACAGCGGAGCAGCGGTGAGCCAGTTCAGAGGTCATTTAGCACTGTAACCGAGTATACAAAAGTAACGGGTTCTGCATTGGATTTACCAGTGCTCGGGAACTTTTCAGCACTGGAAGACCAGTGCTGTAAAAACTTCAGCTCTTGACTTCCAGTGCTGAGGTTTATAAAGCACTGGAACGTCCCAGTGCTGAACATAATGTGTGGGTTGCATGCGCCCATGTCTGTTATCAATATTACAAATGTAGAAAAACCTATCAGAGCCAGATGAGACCTTGTCTAGCAAAGATTGACACTGACAACTTTTAATTATACAAACAAAAGGTAGTTATGATTACAGGTGGACAACACATTCTACTTGTGCAGCAAAGTAGTGTCTTTTTTCACAAACAATAAGCAGTTAGGGGCAGACAATCGATCACCTACTGTACCTGTGTGTGGTCACGAGCTCACTCGTTTGTTTTTTTACGTACAATAGGTTAGTTTTAGGTAGAAAACTACTAGTAACTGGAAATCCAGTGCTGATAAGTAGTCTCAACACTCGGTTTCCAGTGCTGACAGGACAGGAGGGTTTCCAGTGCTGACAGGAGGGTTTCCAGTGCTGACAGCAGGGTTTCCAGTGCTGACAGGAGGGTTTCCAGTGCTGACAGGAGGGTTTCCAGTGCTGACAGCAGGGTTTCCAGTGCTGACAGGAGGGTTTCCAGTGCTGAAGCTGCCTCAGCACTGGAAGTCAACTGGTGTTCCAGTGCTGAGAGAGGCTACTTTTGTATATTTGCTCCATAATGATTGTAATTTCCACATTCTAAAATGTGATTTTTAACCCTCCAGGAGAGGAAACTGCTGCCATTTATTGACATGGCCTACCAAGGGTTTGCCAGTGGTGACGTGGATAGGGACAGTTTTGCAGTCAGGCATTTTGTGGAGGAAGGTCACAATCTTGTGCTGTCACAGTCTTACTCCAAAAACATGGGCTTGTATGGTATGGCAACTTTAATTATGTATAATTTGACCATGCCCCAGGGCAGAGTCATTTCTTATACAGTTTATTGTAGTACAAGTCATTCATATATGTCCTATGTTATGGTTATGTTAACTCCCACTCTGTGTATGCATGTCTGAGAACACTTTACAGTGAAAACTGTAACAGATAGTATCAACCTTACTGCATCTGTACATGTATACCCATATAGGTTGGATGGGCAGATTTGTTGTTGACCATATTGTCATGGACATGTACATTTACATGTAGTTGATATTGGCAAGCTTAAGTTTGCTCTAGTATTTTGATGAGCATTCATATTGAAATTGACATCTACTATGTTCTCAAAAAGGCCTGAGGATTTTTGGTGCATCTGATAAATTTGCTTGGTAATCCTGCCACATTCCAACCATGTGCAGGTGAACGTGTGGGGGCGCTGACATTTGTGTGCAGCACTCCAGACGAGGCCAAGCGAGTGGAGTCCCAGGTGAAGATTGTGATCCGCCCCATGTACTCCAACCCTCCTATCAACGGTGCCAGGCTAGCAGCCACCATCCTCACCAACGCGGAATTACGCCAACAATGGTAAGGACTGCCTGGGGCACTCCAGGTGCATTTTTGTGTTCTCATGATTTGTTATAATGTACATGTATAATTATGTACATGTACATGTACTGATTGTGATACACAGTGACATATATGTACCACTATCAATTCTGTCATGTCAAATAAAACCAATATTAAGTACACATGCTTTTCTGTAGTGACAAGCATTTCATTCACTTAGGAACACTATTAAAGTCCAGTCATGATTAGACAGCAGAATTTCCCCCAAAATATGGATACATTATATGACTTTGACCCTGTCTGCTGAGAGTTTATCTCTAGAATATGTGAAGCCTGTTATCTATAGGCACTTAAGTAAGGTTTGCAGACTTTCAGTAGCCTCTACCAGGCTTCGTGGATCGGTGGTCTAATTGTAGAGATTGGACAAATAGAGTCAATATTACGCTAGGGGAGTCGGCCGGCCAGAAAATACATTTATCGTGGTGAGGATAATGTTC
>NC_049984.1:20572307-20660098 GCF_000003815.2 Branchiostoma floridae | reverse complement strand
AGAAAAATACATTTTTCGTGGTAAGGATAATGTTTATTCTGACCGGCTGACTCCCCTAGCTTACTATTGACTCTATTTGTCCAATTTCTACAATTAGACCAACGATCCACGAAGCCTGGTAGAGGCGAGACTTTCAGGAGCATGTGGAAACTGTCCCCACCAATCAGTGTCACCCCAGAAAATAAATGCCACCACAACTAACGTTACATGTACAGGTAGAAGTCTGCAAAGGAGGCTAAGTAAAGTAATACAGAAGGGTGGCTGTGGCAAAAATGAAATGATACATGTAGATAAGCAAATCCCGAAACCACATGGCCTGTTCCACAATCCCGGGAGTGTAGTGGTGATCTCTGAAATTATTACATGATTCAAAACAGCAACCGCAAAAAAAATATGTGCATCATCATGCAGCTGCGTGCAGACAATATGTCAAACAACATATGATTGCGGCAAATAAAGGGAACGAAGAGATACTGATGAGAACTCTCGTCACATGGACCCAAAACAATACTCTGTCGTCAGAGGTTACCTTCCGTCACAGAGTAATTATGGTTGCTCACGCTAAAGGCATACAGATATTGCAAAAGCATCAGATAGCAACATGTTTTCATGTTTTGCATTGCTTGTTGTTCTATGTTTGCTAGGCTGGTGGAAGTGAAGGAGATGGCAGACCGCATCATCACTATGCGGGAACAGCTGGTGGCAAACCTGAGGAAGGAGGGCTCCACCCACAACTGGCAACACATCACTGACCAGATTGGCATGTTCTGTTTCACTGGACTCAAACAACAACAAGTATGTCTGACTGCAGAATGCTCAACATAGTAGTAGCCACATTGTACATTCAAGTGTTTCTCAAGTACAGTCAAATCTGCCTAAGTGGTCATGTCTTCAAGCCGGGTACCCGGCAATAACGGGCACTTTGTTGTTTCTGTGCCTAAGATTTAGAAATAAATATGTAGTTCTATAGCTTACAAATTGAACCTTGCAACAAGGCAAGACTTCTAAGTAATATTCTTGCTGAATCTTATTTAGATATTTGTTTTAGCCAACAGTAACATAAATTTATCTTTACAAGCTTATGAATTGCCCACTGAAAGGTACAAATTATATTCTCCAGTTTGGTTGCTCAGCAAACTTAAGGTACAATACATTCACAGAAGAAATGAAGTACCTGAAAACATCCTGTATAGTGACTAAGTCCTACATGTATACCCTTCTTAAAACTGTAGCACCACTAAAGTCTTTGATCTGAATAAAGTAGTAATTTTCACACCATCTTGTGGGATGAAATAACCGCATCAAATAGGAGTGGGTATCTGTACCGAAAATTCAGGTCCACGTTCGGTTTAGGTCCGAGCATCAGGTCCAGGTTTGGACCTGAATTGTGTATGAAAACTTGTGAATGGGCAATACTCAAAATAATGGTTTAACTACAAGAGAATCTGTTTGATGGAGGATCCAACTCCCACTGGCGTTAAAAAATCCTATCTTCATGTAAACAAGGAAAACTGCCTCTGTACGGTTGACTTTAGAAACTTGGTAGACAAGACTGTAAACTCTACTCTACTTCACTCTTGTTATTTTCTTGGACCGGTAAGCCCCCAAAAGCGTGAATGCCTGTCGATATAGTGTGTTCATTTTATAATTTGTCAAAAAGTTCTGTACACTGTCCACAGGTCTGTTTTATATTTTTTTACCACCAGTTCAACAAGAAAAATGGTTTTGTAAGACTGTGGTACATGTACGATGTACTAGTATTCACCCCCAGCAGCAAATCCTAGTTTTATCTAAAGCACATGTTTACATGAATGACATATTTCATTTGTAGCATGTACTGCCTAAAGCATAGGCATCAAGTTTGTCGCTGCAGCGTACCTTTTCAAATTGAATAAGATTCAAACAAATTGTTTTTGCATGTCTAAGGCTTTTATTCAAATCCCAATAACTAATAACAACACATTTGTAGATTGTGTATGGCTGAATGAAGAAACCCCCCTCTGAACATTTTTCATCCACACTGTAATCCATGTAGTAGACTTTCCATATGAACCATGTGACAACCATTAACATATTGAACCATCAGACAAACTAGCCAGTTAAATCAAGATTTCTGCCTATCATCATGCAAATTTGATGTCTCTATTGGGTGTAGAAATAATCTGGCCACTCGGCGGGGATTTGGCCATGTGCTTTGATATTCTGAGCTGTTTGCTGCAGCATGAAGGTAGCCGGTTCTGTTTCGAGCCACATGCATGTATCACTGGCTGGTTTTTGGTCCAAGTAAAAGTTGAAAAACTGCGTACTCTAATCAAGAAAATACTGTATATCATAACGACATGTGACGTTATCTCTAAAATGAATGTGGACCAAATAAAAACCAGCCCAGTTTGCAAAGCCTGCAACAGAGGCTAGGATCTGGTAGAATTGGGGAAGGGAGCATGTGAGGTTGACTAAATCAACGTCAAGTACTGCAAAGAAGACAGTCACTTTAGGAAAACAAACCCACACCTACATTTCTATTTCTATGCTGTACTGGGCAAAGCCCCTTTTAGGGGCATCCCGCCCAGGTGAGAAATACAAGATGCACGGCACTAGTGCGACCGGTGGTGGTGGTGGTGCTCCGAAAAAGAAAAATAGTGAGTGCATCAAAAAGTAACAACAAAACAAAAAGGTGAGGTGATGGCCGCACTAATGGTATGTATCTACATGTGGGGGGCGGGGAGGCCCATGTGCTGGGCCAGCCCCGTCCTGAAGGCTGTCAGTGATGGTGATGTAACTAGCTGTGGTGGTAGGCTGTTCTATTGTGGTATTGTTCTAGGGAAGTAGCTAAATCTGAAGGTGTCTGTTCTGCATGAGAATGTATAGTATTGATGTTGATGGCCTCTGGTGGGATTCATGTTCCTTACAATATAATCATGGATGGGAATGGCAACCAGGCCGTTGATGGCCTTGTATAGAAGGGTCAAACGTGCCTGCTGTCTTCTTTCGGTGAGAGTGGGCCATCCCAAGTTGGTCTTGAGTTGGGATACACTGGTAGTGGTTCTGTAATCATTGGATACATACCTGGCTGCTCTGTTCTGTACTGATTCGATCTTATCTTCTAAAACATTGGACTGTGCGTATTGACGTTTACATGGATCCCAGACTGTAGAAGCGTATTCCAGTTTGGGTCTTACTAAGCTAGTGTATGCCTTTGATCTTACCTGTCTATTAGCCCCCCTTATATTCCTCTTGAGGAATCCCAGTGTGCTATTAGCCTTGGCTGTGATGTTGTTGATATGAGCTGTCCATTTCAGGTCATGTGAGAGAATGATCCCCAGGTAGGGGTGCTGGGTAGTCACTTCTAGAGGTTCTGCAAACATTGTATACATGTAGAGTGATCTATGTTTGGACTTATGCACATGAATGATACAACACTTTTTTACATTGAACCTGAGCTGCCATTTATCTGACCAAGCACATAGTCTGTCTAGGTCTTTTTGAAGGTCTACTTGGTCTTCTTCTGTATCTATAGGTCGGTAGATAAGACAGTCATCTGCGAAAAGCCGTAGCTGTGAGGAGATATCTTGGTCTATGTCATTAATGTAGATTACGAAAAGAAGGGGACCCAGAACTGTACCCTGAGGTTCGCCCGATTTTACTCTGGTTGGCGTGGATAATTCTCCGTCTACCATTACACTTTGATTCCTATCTATTAACCATGATTTAATCCATTTGAGGTTATCCCCCCGAATACCATAATAGTGAAGTTTGTTAATAAGTCGATTATAAGGGACACTGTCAAAGTCCACTTGTTTACCTTTATCAAACCATGCTGTCAAGTCGTGCAGTGTACATATTAACTGTGATTCACATGAATGACGAGCCCTAAAGCCATGTTGGGTAGGGAGGAGTATGCTCTGACTATCAAGGTGTTTCATGTTGGCTGAATATAAGATGTGCTCAAGTAGTTTACAACAAACGCTGGTGAGAGACACAGGCAGGCTTGCCTCTGTCACCTTTCTTGAAAATTGGGTGTACGTAGGCTCCCCGCCAATCTTCTGGGACATTGCCTTTCTCTAAAGATTGATTGAAAATAGTTTGCAGAATTGGGGAGATTTCCTTAGCATAATCTTTAAGAATTCTACAAGGTATTGCATCGGGTCCAGATGCTTTCAGGGGGTTGATGCCCTCTAGAAGTTTACGGACTCCTTCAAGGGTGACCAATACCTGCGGCATATGGGGTGAGGGCTAGGTCCTAGGGCTGGTATTGAGGTTAGGTCTTCATCTGTGAATACTGACTCATATTGCTTGTTCAACACTTCCGCTTTAAGTTTGCTGTCAGATATAAGGTTGTTATTGTGGTTTAGGGGTGCAATCCCGGTTTCCGTTTGTTTTCTCCCCTTAATATAATTCCAAAATTTCGTAGGTTCATCTAGTGCATTTTCCATGATTTCATCAATATATTGATTATGAGCTCTTTTAATCCTTTGTTTTACTTTTTTTCTTTATGTTTGGGATTAGCCCTTACCTTTACCCGAACCATTTGACAATTTTTATTTTTATTTTTATTTCGCCCTCTCGCTCCATATTTTTTATGAAAAAATCCGTGAACCAAGAAATTTAATTGGTGTGGCCTTACAGGCGTATGTCAGACCAAGGAGATGCTGGTTACCTGGTTCCTGAGTGCTTGAAAAAGAAGTTTATTGTTTACTTCGCAAGTCCATGCTGATTGCCCCTAAAAAAATAAGTGTTCTTTAATTGAGCTTTCAGGATGCCAGGTAGTAGACATTTGAGTTTTGGCCGCACGGAAAAAAAAAAAAAAGTGCGTAGGATCTTTTTGAGTTTAATAGCGTCCAGTTAGATATACACATGTACGCATACTTGTATTGAATTGTTCTGCCACTTCATTCTAGTGATGCTGAGAAGTGATGGTTGTCACTCAAAACATCCAGAAGTAAATGTCCTATTTGTATCCAGTTGTAGAGGTTGAATTGCCTTTAGATATTGTTTACCTGGATGTCTAACCCTCATTTACATGCCTTTCCTGGCATAAGAGAACCTAAGTGCTTGTTGAAAATCTGATCTGTATTCTGTTCACATGAATCACTTGAATGACCTCCATGTCATAATAATCCATCAAAAATTCAATGTCTTCTTGAGTTGCTCTCTTCTCCAAACGTTTCCTGTTAAAGAAGTTTCCTAAGAGGCCCAAACCTATGCCACATAGATAAGAGTTATGTCCCCAAAAGAAAGTCTAATGCAATGCCATGTCTGGAGGGAAAGAGTGGACCAGATCCAGGCATGATGATGAATGCAGTGCCATAAAGAAAGCCACACATTGAACTTTGTAAGTTATGCTGCCCACCAAGACATAGCCGAAGCTTGCTTTGAGACTGAAATGAAATAATTATTCCACAATATTTACATGCATCATTTCAGCTTTGCCTGTTATAAACATTTATATAAAATGGGTGGAAGTTATTTAGTTACCTATAACGGGTGCAGTATGCAAGTATTGTTGTTACAACATACATGTATATGAATTTCTCTTGTAAAACCTCTTTAACCCATTATACATGTATCTGCTGGCAGCACCAGATCTTTGATGCACTGCTTTTGTTTCCAGGTGGAAAAGCTGACAAAAGACTTCTCTGTCTTCCTGACTAAAGATGGCCGAATCTCTATTGCTGGTGTGTCCTCCAAGAATGTAGCTTATCTTGGACATGCTATCCATGAGGTGACTAAGTGAAGACAGCGGTCCTTCTCACCCAAAAATATTTGCGACCTGATGCAATAAAATTACACCCCGAATTGGTGAAAGTAATTTCTTGTATAGAAGCGGGTTAACTGGTGACTTCTTAAAATTGTTTGGTTGTAAACAGTTAGAATTAGGAAAGTACGCTTAAAAAGTTGTTTTAAATGGAAACATGAAGCATCATTTTGATCTGGAGAATGTTTCCAGTATCTGCACCAAACCTTGGACATTTGCCTTTGCACTAAAGGCAAAATGAAAGTGGGGACATTTTTATGGTGATTTTCATGAGTTACAAAAGAATGCAGAAAGACTCAGAATTGATTTTGTGACTCAATGGCATGGTAATTAAAGACATACATACATGTAGTAAATATCAGTGGTTAAAACAAATGGTTTAAGAACTTGGTAGTCAGCTATGGAATGAATCGGTAGCTTTGCAGACTAGCATCTTTTGTAATGTAAGGAGTACAGTCAAACCTGTATTAGGGGCCACCTCTACAGAGGGGCCACCTGTCCATAGTGGCCACTTTTTGTCGGTCCCTTGGGTATTTTATCTACAAGTTGCCACCTCTATACAGAGGCCACCTGTTTATAGTGGCCAAATTTGTCCGGTCCCTTGAGTGGCCGCTATAGACAGGTTTGACTGTACATGCAAGTCTTCAAAATAGACTGTGGCTTCTAAATCTTACCACATGCCATACCTTAATGATCCTGAAAGGATGTTCACAAATCAGGTATCACTCGACAGTATCAAAAGTAAATAACATTACGTTTATTGCATTTTTGGCTGCCTAAACACATTGTTTTAGACTATTTAAGTGATGTGTAATTTAAGCGATGTGTAAGCCTTAATCTACTGAATGACATCCTGCCAGGGCCACATTGACTAAATTTAAGGATGACATCCTCTGGAGATCCCAAAAACTAATGGGCAAAGGCGGAAAAAATGAAAAATCCTGCAAAAAAAAATGTCGCCCAAAAAAACACAGGACAGAACATTCAGTCCATTCTCCCCAGGCTTGGTTTGTCTAATGTCTGCCTCCAGTCTGTCTGTAAGACTAAGAGACCATTTTTGCCATTTCAATCATGTTTCTAGTGCCATTCTAGTTTAAAGAGGGCACTGAGGCTCAGACTATATACCCCCTTACCCAGGGGAGCAGATCTTCTGGCAAGCATAACATTCAGATTGACCAGGAATGCTATTAGGTGACTTGAGGCCACTGTTTTTTTTTGTTTTTTAGAACAGGTGAAAATCAATGCGCACCTGGATGTCATCCATAAAATTAAGTCGGTGTGGCCTAAGGTCAATCCCTCTGGTCCTCTGTCATAGTTCAGTATAAAGACTAATCTGGTCAGACACAGCTGTTGTTCAGAAATCGCCTACTACAACTTTCCGACTTCTATGTCAGTTTAACAAGCAAGAAAAGCATGTACAATGCAGCAGAAAAATGTCAGAACTGTTTTCTTTCTTGTCCTGCCACTGCTTGCAGTTGTTATGACAATAATGAAGTCAACTCTCAAATTTCAGGTCATTCATAAAACCTTCAAAAACCTTACACATGATTGTAGTAGGTCCAATGTGTCTGTTTCAGATTAGTAATTGTCGCTAGTCTATAATGTTCAAACTGGAAGTTTTCGTCAACGGTTCATTTGTCCATAGAAGGCTGTAGTGACGGCCAAGTTGACTGCTCACAACAAGATTGGGTTGATGCTAATGTATGATGCCAACATAGATGATATTTGTGGAAATGATGTGTTTAATGCCGCCACTATCAAGAAACAATACAGAATATTTTGCCCTCATTAATTTGCATTTGTCAATATTCTTAATTGTAATAATTGGAAAGGATTATGGATTCTTTTCTTTGCCAGACTTCACTTTATTCAACAAGCAACTTTGCAATGTTTTTATGTTTTAAAGGCTGGGGCAGCAACGTTAATTGTTGGACAAAAACTTAAATCATACTTAGTACTTAAGCGAATAGGCTGCTTCCTGACAAGTCTCCATGGAACCAAATGACCTTCTTGTTTGGGACTGTAAAGATATATCCAGCTTATTTCATTTTTGGAAAATGGTAGTGAAAGCATCTTTCGTTCCTGTTTTAACCGGGGGTAAAACTTGTAAAACATAGTACATACAAGCCTCTGTCAGTCCGTGAAATAATTATGGTTATCAGTGTTGGATAAGGTGCCTGTCCTTGCGTCAACTAAATCGATGAACGTGACATGATAAAGTAATGGTCGTTACTTTAATATTATAATGGGGGCTGCCCTAAGATGCCCGCTTTTTTACGCGCTCGAACTCACGGCGCTCCACCACTAGTTGCCAAAGAGTGGTCAAGTTTTGATCAATAAATTTTTAACACATTCATCTAGAGACCATACTTGAATAAGGAAGGCATTCTTACTGTTCATGGACCCTTCACCCTTCGCATTACAACTGGCAAACACTGAGGACGTTATCGTGAGTAAATTCTGATTTTGAGCTGTGTTAAACAGTGCGCCCTAACTTGCAACGCTTTTGGACTTTGCTCTCTTCGGAAGTTGGTACATCTCTGCCACATGTACTTTATATATCATACAATTTGTTTTTTCTTCTCCCAATTTTTCCCAGAGCAGTAATTGAGAAATCAAATTGCCTGTACACACAGCAACATTGCTTTGGAAAGACAAAAAAAGAGACTCTGCAGAATGACTTTATTCATTGTAAAATGCATCATTTGGAATCCATGCTGAATACAACATCTGGACAGTTTCTTTGGCAATCAGACTTCAAGTTGTAAGGTACAAATCTGTCAACAACAAACAAAACATTTCTTCACTGTTCTATGGAATTTTTTAAAATATACCAGGCAAGAAGATAAAACACTATAGCGTAATGATACCTAAGTAGCTACATGGTTCTCAAATGGGCTTCTAGTACCAACAGAAAAATGCCTTTTGCAGTCTTATGTTTGCCGTATCAATATTGCACAGTCATGCACATTTTCTTCAACTTATAGACATCACAAATGCATACATGTATCTGTAATTGCCTCCTCACTCAACTAACAACACTTGGACAACTTTTCACATCATACCTATTATGCCACTTACTGTTCATGCAACTGATAGGTTGATTGTAAACCTATTTTACTTAAACAATGTTACGAAGATAATTTTCCCGTACACTAAGCTACCTACAATACCTGATACATGACTGCTCACGTCAAATAATTTAAAAACATAGAGATTTAAAAAATATTGCAAAAAATATTTGCCTGTATGCATAACTAATATATTCAGGAGAATTTGAAGTTTTGCAATCAGATATAACATTATAGTATCTTATAACTAAAAACTCATTTTGCCTTCACAGCAAAATACATGTATGATCTAGAAGAGTATATTACACATAATTTAACTTTTAAATCGTCAAATGTCTCAACCTGCCAATACCATGCCATGTATTAAACTACAATATATCCTTTTTATTTACATCCCCCCTGCATCCCCCCACCCCCTTTGCATGTTGTAATGAAGATGAAGTGCATACTTTCTTCCTTGCTGCTAATTTGTTCAAGCAATTCTCATCATTGCAATAAGCACTTCAACACGCCTGTCAGGTACCTTGGACTGGTTACTCTATGTTTATAATTTCCTAAGATTCCCTGCTTACACATCATATGGTAATATTATATAGAATTCATTTAATCCGATTTCCTTTAAGTTATCAAACTTCCTCCCATGACAATTTGACATCACTTCACCACACAACACTCACTATACAGGGAGTAGTGACTACTCTTACAGCTTAGCTTGTCTTCTCTTTGGACCATTTGATCATAGTTTCTGGGGATCGGTACAAGAAGATTAGTTTGGAAAACAGGTCTTCTTCCAAAGACAACTCTCCAGTCTCCCGAACGAGAAATATGTCCAGGCAAAGCTTCAGAATGCGGTCCACATTGGGCATTTCTGTGAACATGATTCGGTAGGATATTCCACTCACAAACATCCGCACAAACTTGCCCACAACCAGCACCAGGGACAGGTACAGGCCTACAATGCTGGAACACAGATGAGATACATGTATATAGGGTCAACAAGCACTTTTTGTAGACTGTTATGTCTAGATCTGTGGAAAGTAATTTTGCAACTTAACTTATGGGTATGTTGCAGAGACTTCTCATCTGGGAATTGAAGAAGAATAGTTTAATTCAATCTGGGTAACAATTTCAGTATCATAAGTCAGCCGAATTCTTTTTTCACTACTCGTATTTTGTTTATTTAGAATGCTGTTTTGAACTTCTTGGAAGTCATATAATTACCTGTTTTGTTTATTTAGAACACAATAGCCATTACCTGTATTTGCTTACCTAAAACACACAGAAGTATTAATTACTAGTATTTTCCTTGTTTTGTGCTTTTTATGTGAAGCTTTTTTTTCTCACTGATGAAAGAAGTTGGATGACTTCTGAAACATCTGAAAGTCTCAATTGTGTTATCTATAGTGGTATAGATTGAATTAAAGTATTATTTTTTTATAATTAACAGCAGTCTTGGGAGGAAGCCAACAGTCTTCTGGAATTCTTAATGCATTTGATTTATTAATTTCATACATACATTAAATGAAAAATGTGTGATGCACAGAAATAAGGCAATAGAGTAGCACATATCGATATTGGACTGTTTGCATAAATGTATAATTGCTAGCATGGACCACTTCAAATTGATTTCGTTGGGGATTTTTGGGTCATTTTCCAATGATCAGAGGGTCAAGAGGGGATTTTTTTTCAAATTCAGTTTTGGTTGGGTGATGGATGGCTGAAAATCTCCAGCAAATGTGCCTTTCTAGTTCTGATTTATTCCTGAAATTCTTTATATGAGAAAATTTGTCCACTAGTTAAGAAAAATAAGACAAACTAGAAAGACAAGTAAAAAAATGGGTGTGCACTTCTATAAACACCTAGCTGGGACTGTGATACCTTTTATAACTGAAATGACATCACCTACCCATATCCAGCTAAGAAGGAGAATTCTGGTGGGCTGACTTTGTCATTAAAGGTGATCATCTCCATATAGGGCATACTTCTCCTGTCAGGCCCCACCCCCACCAGCTCCTGTACTGTCCACCACTCCACCTCGCCCTCAAGCTCCTCTGTCACACGGCTGTGGTTCAGTCGCACCGTCACGTTACTGAAGTCCAGGCGATTCCCTGACAACAGCATTTCATATTTTTATCAGTATAATCATTTACATAAAGCTGGATTTTCCTTTCTGCCATTTGAATGGCTATTTTATCATCTAGAAATTACATGTAGAAGGTCTGATCTGAAAAAGATAAAAACAGTTGCTTTTGAAAAACAGTTGTCATTGATGCAAGTACCTGTGAGTTAATGTACTTTTGGTTATATATGTGGCAGGAAACAAATTACACAAAAAGTCATGTATAAAATAACAACATCATGCATCTTTATACATCACATGCCTGTTTTCATTTCTGAACAACAATATTGATATAATATAATTACAGACTAATGGTACCATTTCTATTATGAGTTTTAGTTACAGCTGCTACATTGTATTTGTGTGATGTGAGGGTGGAGCCTGGTGAAATCAGAGCGGTCACTTGAGTCCTGAATATAGGTGTGTTCATAAAAAAACTTTTGCAGGCTTATTTTTCATAAACTAAAATAACAATAAAACATGGTACATTTTAGGTACATGACTGTATGGAAATATGTGCAACCAAGTATTTTTTTCAATCAGTTGGCTCCATTACCTCACCTCACTTCCCTTAAATAACAGCTGCTGTAAAAGAAAAAACTGTTGAAGCTGTTTGCCTGTAGAACATTCTAAAGTGCTACATCCAGGAGGAACCCAATGTCTCCTGGCTTGCACAGTCATTTAATGTGGATGGTCATTCTTCTAGTCCAGAATCCTGGCAGATGTTATACCCACCCGGTGCTGTCATCAGCTCATTGGCCGGTCGGGCCACACCCTTCACACCTGGTACCTTCACATACTTTGGAAACAGGTTGTAGATTTCCCTGCAGAAGGAAACAGAGGAGAACACATTTAATATCACAGTCCGTCTTCAAGGTTGTACATCTACTGTGAGGTACATAATCATGACTGTGCAGGACTTCTGACATCATTAATGCAGATAATGTCCTAATTTGCATAATTCACACACTGTATCTTTGAAAAGTCCTATTTTTCCAAGTTAGATATTAAGATTATACTTTCCGAGCCAATGTTCAGCTCTGGCTGTTTTTTCAGTGTTTTAGGCAATTTTGTCTGTTTTTCTGTTTTGCTCCATTTTGTCCCGGACGGTGGACATGAAGAAAAATGACATAATAGAGCCCCCCCCCCCCTAAAAAAAACACCTAACAACATGTCAAGAAACAGCCTGAGCTGAACCTATGCTTGCAGAGTAAGTGACATACACTACGATAATGTAATCCATGTGGGAGTATACTGTGTTACTATATATCAACAACATGGTAATGCTTGGTAGAATCCAAGATGACTGAGCCATGACAAACCAACCAGGTGCCGCACAAACTTACACTGGCTCTTGTAGAGTTCCATTCAGCATTGCTGCCAGTTTTAATCGTTGAGGGTCACCTTGTAGAATCTGGAAGGAGTACTCATCGCCAGCAAACTCTGAAGACCCTGTTGTTGGATCCCTGAGGTGAAATATGTCTAAGATTCAAGTCTTTGTAACAGTTATCAGATATTATCAGATATATAGACCACAACAACTGGTATACAAACAAAGATGCAATGCAACAAAATCAATCACACAGATCTTTAGACTTAAGCTTTGATAGTAGACATTTTGCACCTTCTTTTGTTATGAATCGTGTATCTGTGTATCCCCTTACAACAAGCCTTTGGGCATGAATTTTCAAATAAAGATATCTCGATACATGTAACTATTCATTAATCCATGTACTGAAGATTTCATGAATTTAAATGGGATCAATCGGCAACTAAACAGTATACACCATTTACATGTAATGTTGCATGTGTACAATGTATAATATTATACAAACAACATTCTACAGCTAATTAGACCACGTCATTTAGTAAAGCCATGTATATACTTGCTAGTGATTAATAAGGATTTTCTTCCTGCAACTGAATTGTTTGCTAATTAGGCAAAGGGCAACTGATATGCAACCTGCAAGTAATTTTGTATAGTGTGAAATATTGATAGTAATACAGTTACATGGAGAATCTGCATGCCTAAGAACAGAATTCCCAGCTTTGGTCTAATTACAAAATGTAACTCTATTGCTATAAAATTTCACAAAACAAACATCAGCAGTGTATGAACTAACCGTGTAAACTGCCACTCCACGCGAACAGTTATGGGGTTGTCCGACAGAAGATCGTTCAGCATTGCATGTCGGCTGGGAGGGCTGATACCCCAAATGGATCGAGAGTTCCCATCGATCTTGACTTTCACAATGTCCACCGCTTCATATCGCGACAAGAACGTCATCGCATTCTGAATGCACAGAAAGTTACTGTCAGTGTGACCAGTCGCAGTGACCCTTACCAAAACTAACTGGAGGAACTTGGTAGAACCAAATCCAATTGCAAGATATTCCTGTAGAAAAAATCTTATGAGATTTCATAAATCATACATGCAATTTGGGGTTAGATACAGAGACAAATATCACTGTAATCAGTCAATTTAACGTGGCAACAATTGACATTGTTCAACTTGTTAGAGTTCTAAAAATGAAAGAACATACTAGCCTAAAAACAATACAATGTATTATTAAGTTAATAGATGTATAACAAAAAAAGCATAAGGATTAGTTTCCTGTTTATCAAGCCATAGGTCCTCTGATAAAGTGATGCGATAACTGCCGTCCAAAGCCTCAAGGTTCCAGCGGCTATGGCTGACTTGTTGATGAACAACATCTCTAAAGCTTCAATGTAACAGATGTAATGTAATACCTAAGATCCACCCACCATGATTAGGCCTGTGTCACATTTCTTACCCAGGGCTTGGCCGGGCTGTTTACAGAAACGAAAAATGAACAAGGCACAAGGCATGATTTGGAATTATTTTTGGCACATTTTGTGTTCTTGTTGTCTTTTATATCATACTTTTCCGGCCGACTCCCTTTGTGGAAATGTGACGTTAGCCTTACAGGTTTGACATGTCCAAACTTTTGTGTTTTCACAGGCATCATGGGTGCATGAAGGCAGCTGCTATATATCTTGTTCCTGTTTGTAGTTGCCTACTGTCTGCTCTGACTATTGTTATATTTCCCTGTCAAGATTGTATCTAACCCCTAAGAAATGGAAGTGGTATAATGCTTAATGCATTTTGAATTTATCACTACATGCATACACGTGATTATGAAAACAATTTACAATTTATATATGATTTGAATATATCTGACAGTATTCTGGAAAAAATGGACTTACTTTGATTTGTCTAATTGTTTTTGATACTTTCCAGCATACCTTATACAATGTACATGTAATGTTACCATGTCTGAGAAAAGAAGCCACATGGCACCTACTGTTGGAGGTGACAATGGGCAAATGATATTGTAAGTCTTTCATCTGAACGATTCTTACAGAAATTTGCATTTCAAATTTACATCCTATATATCTTCAGGGTCCAAATTTGTCAAAAGTGGCACAAATATCAGTAAGTTAAGGTACGTACATGTCTTTCTACCATACATAAACTTTAAAACCTGAAAATTGACATTTTTGTATGATTTAAAAGGCCAGTAAAGGCTTAAACAGCATTGCATTAAATGACAAAAGTTACTTTCTATAATTGACACATCAGAAAAGTTCCCCTACAATCTTTAACAGCTTTCCTTTACATTTCCTTCACATCTAAACTCATAGCTTACCTTTTTATTACAAAATACCATTTAATGAAAGCTTTGTATTATTATCTTACCAAGGAATAGAGTCTGACATAAATTCCATCTTGACTATTGTAAAAATCAACAAATTCATCATAATCATGAAGCTTTGAATGTGCTACATTTTTGTATACATAATGTATACACAGAATCATCATTCATAGCTGAAATCCTGGTGATAAACTTATTTAAGGCTATCTTTACAAATAATATCAATATACCATTGGCAGCATTACAAAGTTAATGTATTTTCATTACTTTAGAGACATTGAAAAAGTGGACCAGGTAATGGAAGAATTTTGATTTAGAGAGTTTACTGTTAAACAAATTTGAGACTGTTTGGAACCCAGAGTGGCAACAATGGTCACAATGTAACATGTTACAAATCCATGGATTAGCTGGTATGTGGCTGTATTCCATGTGTACAGTTAGCGCAGCAGCCACCTCATTTAGATATTTAGTAAGGGTCTGCCTTAACACCTCAAATGACCTCAATCAACCCTAACATGCAGTGTAAATGGCACAACGACCTTGTGTGATGCTCTATATTGTTTTTTTTATTCAAAAATTCAACAAGTCCCAATTATTTACCAGTTATTTAGAGTTAGTCAGCTGGTTTCATGATCAAAGTAATTTGAGGCAGACAAACACTTAGTATACAAGTATATAGAATTGACTTGAGTGAAATTATAAATCATAATTGACAATGATAGAATTGTGCTATGCTGTAATCTACAGCAACCAGCCAACAACATCCACGTTTTATTAATTGTACTGTCATGTGTGGACTGAAGAAGGTATCAAGAACTTCCCCATGCAGACTCCAAACACAGACGATCCAATATTGCAGCCAGACATTGCTTTGGTCTTGAAACCGGCGGAATAACTCCAAATAACTTTAAACACTTAGGACTTGCTGCATTTCTGAAATTGATAAATGCATGAGCAATGTATCCAGAGCACAACACAAGGTTGTTGCACCATTTACACTGCATATTAGAGCCGTTTGAGGTCGTTTAAGGTTGCTTGAGGTGTATAGGCAGACCGATTTAGTAATTCACTGTCAGCTCTTTGTTCTCTATCAAGGCAAAGTTGGACCCTTTCCTGCAAATCTGAAATACATCTTAAACAGTTGACCATAATGTACACTGCTGACTACAAGACTGTGATACATAGAATGACAGCTTCCAATTTCAGTTGCCCATGTTGAGTCCTAACCTGGAGATGTGAAGGCTATATCCGCAGCACAGGGAGAGAGAGAACAGATTCCCAGAGAAAAGGACTGTTAAAGGATGGAGTGTGTGCATGCTCTTGTGGATAGCTGACTCAAGCAGAGCGGAGACAAGACACCAAATGTCTTGCTCCCCCCCTGCTAGCTGCAGCCTGCCACTTCAGAAACACTACATTGGTCATGTTACATGTACATGTAGTACATAGAGTCTGAGATTAAGACCTTATCACTGTTACTGTCTACTGCAGTGGTCAGGACTTAACTTCAGGGTTCAAAATACAGAATCTGAAGTTAAAATTCTGTATTACCAAGGATTTAACCTCCTTGGTATCACAAACTACTGATGTCTTTTCTGTAGATATCATTACCGTAAAAGTCATTACAAATGCTTAACATGATACCTGCAAGACCTAGACCAACTCTTCTTTTTAGTTGGCCCTAGAAAACTAGACAAAAACTTTGTAGTGTTTCTGAAATGTTTTTATCCACTGCAAAGCAACTCTCCATGATGAAGTAATGCTAGGTCACCTTATTCCGGGGAATAATCTATACCCAGGGTATTGAGGTACATGTACATGTACATATATGCTAAATGCAACATCTTACCAACAGAATTGCAAACAGAACTTTTCAGAGGTTTTCAGAACACTGTCTTAAAACTTTAATAACCATGCATTTTGTTTTCGAACATTTGACTGAATCATGGAAAAATTGTTACATGTGTAATTGTTAGTTGGTCAAATGTCATAACAGCTTCCAACTGAACAAAATTAATCACAATAAAACTAGATAAATGTTGTTCTGCTGTTCTCAAAATGTAATCAATCATCTTAAAAAATGCCAAAATTCGGCATTAAGCACATCAAAGAAATGAAAGCTACCAGTTTGAAAACAGCAATCACGTGTAGTTCTGGCCCTATACCCTTTCACCTTTGACCCAGCATGAGGGAGATTCCCTGATTCGAATGTTTCCAATCTATATCATCATATGGCCAGGTGACATTGACCGATCAGAAGGCCCCATTTCATGTTGGTTATGACATAGGTCCGATTTACACAGGGCAAAAAAATAACTTGTCCTACGTCGACTTTGAGTGACAGAACAAATGGATTCTGAGACCAAAACGCTAAATGCGCTCAGTATGGCACAAAGTTGTTTTGTCGTGAACTTTTTTGCTCACGCAACTTGACATCTTTAGCACTCTCCTTGAGCAAAGAGTGGAACAACAGCTGCTGTATGACAGGTAATTAGCAGCAAGATAATCATCTTCTTCCTGAGGATAAAGGCTAATGTGACAGACGCATTCTAAAATTGCACTATTTTTGTATTACAAGGACTGAGAGAAAATATACAACCTGTGTAGCATAAGTGACGAAGGCACTTTATGATATCGAAATATAACAAAAAGAAATAATTATTATGGTTTATTGATTTGCAGTGTTGCTGTCAGTGACTCAGAGTCTTACTGAATATTCCCCGGATAAAGGTAAACTAGCGCTAAAATCGTTTCACACAAAACAAGACTGAACGTGGAAAAGCTTTTTAAAGTTAAGTGGAAAATGATTGTTGTACTTCAAAGCAAAATTTTATCTATTCAAGACATTCCATGAAAACAGCATTCAAAAACACCCATGTTGTCGTAACATTGACTGACTAGTACATTTGTATGTAATAATCATTTTATACAATGGAAGCAGCTTCTGCCTTTTTTGACATTTTCAAATGATAGGGGCAGTAATAAATGACGTGTGCTTTTTCTATTACAATGAGGACTTTTCTAAAACAATTTCCTGTGATAAATATCTAATAGATGCCCATTGTGAAAATACTAAATAAATCACAATTTAAAAAGCTATCTTTGCTAAAACAAGGGAAAATATCATAATGCACAATGCATTGTCAACCACAAAACAAAATTTGTGTGGCTTCATGTCAAGAGACAATTATCATTTCGGAAATTTCAATGCTCTTGGAATGGCATATCAAAAACTTGAATGTTCTGTCATTTGACATTGCAACATGGGTCTTTCTTATAATCATTTTGCATGTTGAACAATTCATGACATAACTGAACAAGACATCTTCATCATGCAATGAATGGTTGTGCAAATTTCTCTTAAACATAAGTTGAGAGAAGAAATGTTGCTGAAGCATGCATAACATTCTAGACTTGTACATATACATAGCAATCAAAATTACAAGTTGGGGCTCTTTTTGTAAATTCCATGCTAGGAGAGTTAATGAGAGGTGCCCTAAGATGGTACCCGCCCTGAGATGGCATTAATCTTTTTCTGATCTTATTACGCATAAGTATGACGTGTTTGTTGCCACTGAATATGCTGATTAGGGAGGGAAATAAGTCCATGCACAGCTGTTATTTGCATTCAAAATATACTTTAAAATCTTTAATTTTACAAACTTTTGACTTTTACAATAATGTTGGTAGTACCGAATCACAGCTGTCACCGGTCACTGTGTATTGGCGGCTCCTGCTGCTAAATATACGAACTCTACCAAGCAGTCACACAACTGCAACACATATAAGAAGTGAAGCCCCCTAAAACATTACTAGTGATCCACGAACACATACCTTTGCCAAATAAACCAGGTTTGTTATGTAGAATAATGTCTGTACTCTCTAGACATAAATGTTTTACTCATTACATTTTATTTTATACGCCTGGTTGTCAGGTTGGTTTATGAAATTTTGCCATTAATCATGCAAATTAGATCCAAATTTTAATAATTAATACCAAATTGTATCAAGCATTACTTAAGCTATCAGCAAACCAAAAATCATGATGATCCTTTCATCCCTTCTTGACATAATATTCTCTTTCAAAGTCTTTAACTAAACGGCTCCTGCAGTTCCAAAAAGATAGGGGCCCCAAACATTCACCTCTTACTCTCTGCCCTCTTTCTCAGTTACAAATGTGACAACTTTGACAGTGATATCATGGAATGCAGTGAATGTATGAACTTTCCTCATTAATTATGCAAATTGGCCATTAATTTACATAATTAGTATCTCATCATGTACATGTAAGTCTTAAATTAGGCTATCTACATACCAAAAATCATGACGATCCATCAACGCATTCATATTTTCTCATTAATTATGCAAAGAAGGTCATCATTTGCATGATTAATGTATTAACATTTCTCTCTTTCTCAGCTACATATGTGACAAGTTTGAAGTCCTATCATGGAATGCAGTGGATTTAGAAACTTTCCTCATTAATTATGCAAATTAGCTGTTGATTTGCATAATTAAATCTCAATATGTAAGTCTTCACTTAGGCTACCTACATACCAAAAATCATTACAATCCGTCAACATATTTCCTCATTATTATGCAAATGAGCTCTTCTCACATGAGATGAGAAGTAAATACAGTGTCAAAATTTTACTGTCAAAAGAAAGCTGGAATGTCAAAAATTGAATTCTAATTTCTGTGTACTGAAATTCATCACTAACTTCTGAATAGAGCAAAATTTGAAAAGCGCACCAAGTTACGGCACGCTGTTTAGCATAGCACAAAATCAGAAGGTATATACACAAAAATATCTCACAGTGTTTTTTCCTGTTTGTACGTGAAGCACAAAGGGTTTATGAACCGTATTAATACATTTCTTATCCAAGTATGTTCTTCAGATGAATATGTCACAAATTCATTCATCAAAACATGACCACTTTCTGGCAACTTGCGATGGAGCGCCATGAGTTCGAGCGCTTGACAAAGCGAGCCATGTTAGGGCATCTCCCATTACAACATGTGCAATGTATAAATATATCAAAACCAAAAAACAATAAAATAAAAGATAAAAAAAGTTTCACCAAATACTGAATTGTGCAATATTTGTATTGTATATGAAATACCCAGCTGCTCATTTCAAGTTACAAATTCTACTTAAAATCTGTATGAAAATCAAATGACTTTGCAAAAAATGTACTTTTCCTTTCAGAGCTTTTAGATTGAAAGTGCCTTCACTCCAGATGAAACGTATCTTCTCATTTGCTAAAAGACACTGGTTTGGTTTTATACTGTAAAATGTGGTCTCTATTCATGCAATGTTACAGTTCTACTCACAGGGTCGATGAGGAACCGCCGGAACATGTTGTCATATTCTTCCTGATCCACTCCACGAAGGTATTGTTGCTGTGCACTCATTTTGAAAAGAGGCTGAAAAATTAGAACATTGAATCAGATATTTTTAAAAAATACCTTGGAGCAGGGGTGTGCCTGCACATTACCACTTCTCAAAACCTCTCACAACAGGGTCTAATGTGTCCATGGGGCAAAGACCTTACATGTATGAGATGTGATGCTCTCAATACATAAAATTTGTCAATGCAATCATGACTAGAAAAAATGCATTAAGTCTTAAGTAATACTATTTACCTTATTTTCCAAGTTATTCCACATAAAGTCCAGACAATGCACTTTGTATTTTTTAGGCTAATATAGCCAGTTCATTCCACAAAATATCACTTGTCCTTGCACAACCAGGGCCACATCCACCACAGGTTAAAGGTCTGGTTTCCCATCTACCAAGTTCAAGTTCTCTACAAGCTTTATTGAAGTGCTTTGGGAAGGTGTATCTCACTGGACTGCAGCTATGGTGGAGGTACATGCAGACCCCTCTTTTTAGACTATTCCGCACCATTCCAGTCTGGACTAGTGTTTCCGAAAACCCCTTACTTTACATAACTTAGAGAGAGAGAGAGAGAGAGAGAGAGAGAGAGAGAGAGAGAGAGAGAGAGAGAGAATGGTTTATTTGTTTCACAGCCAACTTGCGGCTCTAAAGCCGAATTATCAGGTTCGTTTACATTGTGTAATGCTACCTTATTACTACTCACAAGAATATAAACAATACAAATAAGACGTGTAGCATGAATATCATAATGAATAAAATATTGCAGATACGAGTACAATGTCTAAAAGGCAAATTGAAATAGGGTTAAAACTATACAATGTCATATTAAAAGTCTGATCATGCTAAAACTGATTGACTTGTCCTACAACGTTACCAAAAAACAGACTGTCTTGATTCGATCATTGCTGGTATAGCGCTGGTTAGGTAGCGGTTAGTCCCAGTAGATTGTTGGTATCGTGCAGAGTTGCGGAGTTGCCTGCCATGCTGTTGTCCACGGGTAGGGGGCAGCCACGTGGAGAAACGAGGAGAACTTTCAACTCTCACGGCAAAGTTAGTACAGAGTTTCTGTCTCCAGGTTGAAAGGTGCTCAAGGCCGATGTGCTGGAGAGCTGCTGCGTAAGAGACGAACTGACACCCCATCATCAACCTGCAGGCCCTTTGCTGCACCTGCTCTAAGGCGGCCGACTGTCTCTGAGTGAGTGCTGAAGCCCAGCATGGGGCAGCATACTCGAGTAACGGAAGATTATATAACCACAGTATATGGTGTTAAGGTCTGCGATCAGCACCCCAGAATGGCGCAACCTGCTGATGACGACCAGCCTTTTGCTGCTTTTGGACACCATGACATCCACCTGGTCATCCCATTTCAAGTAAGAGCAGATGTGGACCCCAAGCAGCCTAGCCTAGGTGGTGGTTTCAAGTGTTTGTCCTGCAAGAGTCAGCACTGGTGGTTGTATGGGGGCACGCATGAAAGTGCATGGCCATGCATTTCTTGGGGTTGAGTAGCATGTGGTTTTCCGTAGCCCAGTTGTCAAGGTTGTTCAGATCACATTGAAGCGATGATAGAGTAGAGATAAGCCTGATCTCTCCCAGATTGAAGTCATCTACATATTTCCAGTGAGAGTTCTCGGTGACCGGTCTAACATACAAATGTAATTGATCATCGCCAGAAATACAAGTGGACCCATCAGGGTGCCCTGGGCTATACCGCACGTCAGGTTTTCCCAATGCAACATTGCTCCCTGGTAACGTACGCACTGTCGGCGATCTGAGGAAATTGCACACCCAAGGGATTACAGATGGTCTTGCTCCGAGGCTTATCAGCTTAGTTATAGTGGTTGTATGGCATACTCTATCAAAAGCTTTGGATAAATCCATGAGTATCAGCATACCCAATTTGGATTAGTCAACTAGGCGGTGTGTTGTAGAACAGTTTTTCATGTTCCCATATTGTTTAGGATCAACATGGAGAAGGATGTCCAATATTATCCAACCTAGCTGCAACAAAGCTTTCGCATATCTTTCATATATCTAATTTATGGTTTATGGGTTGAATTTGCATTTAGTTCATGCCCATTGGTGCCTATTGGCAATGTTGGCAGTTTATTGATAGCATAGTGGCAGCATGGTGGGTTACTATGGGGCTTTTTGCCTTATTTAGTCTTCAACTTTAAAAAATCGTCACATTTCCAACCAGCACATTGGGGTTCGTTCCCGACACCTGTTCACAGACACTACTGTACCGTGAAGGTACAATGTATTACGTCCGCATCGTCAAATCTCAGCATACTACAACAGTATATATATACCCAGTCCAGTGAAACAACCCTTTATGGCATCATTGTGTCTGCTTATTGGTGTCTGCCATCTTGTTTATATCTGTCATGTTTGCTTGCTGATATGGATGTGTAGAATATTGTGTGTGTGTCTGTGTGTGTAACGCGTGTGTGCATGTGTGACAGGGAAAAAAGACTAGTATCATTTTGCTCCAAACTAGTCTAGATCTGCTTTTCAAACTGCATGCTTACTACAATGTACATACAGTAACATGAACGTTATATATGGTATATCCAGCAGCACTCACCTGATATCCTCCCATCGCGATTTCAATAGTGGCATCTATCGGGTGGTTGGGCAGCCCTGCTGTGTTGACAAGTGACATGAAGAGCAGGGGGAACCAGATGATGATAATCAGTAAAAACACAAGCAGTCCACCAGCGCCATACTTCACCATGGCTTTCTTTTTAACGCCCCTTGGAATGGGATATCTCTGGAAAAGAAAGTTTTACCAACATTCTTACATCACAGGTTGTAACCATAATCATCTTGGCAAAGAAGCAGATGTCAATACATGTTAGCTTACTATGAAATAGTAGCATGACAACATCAGACAAAGACATATTTTGAAAAAAAATTGAGATCGTAGAAATGACTTGAAGTCAATCTGACAGGTATGCCCAGGTCCTCCTTCAATAGTCAAGTTACTTGTTGATGTGTTATATACATAACATTATACAAATGTAGGGCCAATCTATTCAGCCCCAAATGTTCAGCATTATAAAGTTTGAGCTGATTTCCTAATGCATTATGCTTAGATTACATACAGTCTACCAAATTACAGGACCTGGTTCATAAATAAAGCATAGAGTACTTCTGTTGAGCTACAAAAAGACAGGGCTTCCAAATCCAAAATGGTTGTCTTAACCCTGCTGTTAATACCAACCAGTTTGGAAATAGAGTCAACAACCTCCAGGAAGCCAAGTTTCAATATGGATGGAGACAATAATAAAAAAGTTTTTACAAACTCAACACTTAAAAAAGCATTAGCATAATTTTTGCGTGTTTTGCTAAAATACATTTTGGCTTCCTGTGCCAATATCTTTCAAGGCAACATTGATACGGTGAATAGTGGACAAAAATACAACATTAAAGTTTCTGGACATTAATATCTGCATCATCAACAATTTACTTAACTGCACAATGGGTACTAGATTTTGGGTACTATTAGTTCTATATCATTATCTCATTTACTTGGGTACAAACAAAAGGGAAGAACAATGGGGACCAACACAGTTACTGTACTAGAATCCCCTATGGAAACCATTTATAAGTTATTATAAACTAGAGTTCCGCAACCTCATACCTCCAGGAAATATTTATAGCTTTTGTAAATTTTTTGCAAATGACTTGCACATTCACATGATTTATGTATGGTGATGTTCATCATTGACTAACATACATGTGTCTCAAGTATAAAATTCCCATCAAGCAGTTTTGCAATTTTCACATATACTATGCAAATCAGTTCCTCAGATGGAGCACTTGATATTGTATATAGGTAGACTTTGCACAATTTCATCACATTTCCTTGAGATTTATAGAAAAACACACATTTTCTCCAAACTCAGAAAGACAAACATAGTGTTGTGCCAGTCAAAAAGGAGTGGCAGTCACATTATAGAAAGACCACTGCAGAAAGTTGGTAACAAGAGAAAGAGGTAGACATCACTTAAGAGCTCGTTAGTCCAGAGTAGCTGACTGGTTTGTAACCAAAGAAGATTGCTATCTCTGTGGTTACAATCCTCAGAGAATTCCTTATGTGTACCTGTTTTCTAAAACAGTGTGTGGCCGTTACAATGTTTTTAGATGCTGTTCCGTCACAAGTATAACATTAATGTCCTTATTTTTAGGAAGGGGTCATAAATACATCAAGTTTGTACTTGTATATAGACTGCTCAATACCCTTCATACCCTTCTTCAATTACCAAGACAAGCTAGATGTTGTCTCAGAACCAGCAGGAAAAATATCTACATGACAGGAATATCCTGTTGACAGTGAAAACAAAAGAATTTCATTATCAGGAACAGTCAATTATTTTTCAGGTTTCATTTGTCTTATATTCACCTCCTGTACATGACAATCGTCGCCATTGCAATAATGTTTTAATTGCCAATCTTATGTATGTGCGGCATGTTGGGAGAACCCATGGTACATCTGGTCACTTTATATCCCTCCAGCTGACAGAAAAAACGTTGGATCATTCCTGTTTTAATAAGAAAATATATCGTCTGAAGGCTACTCCGGTAACAGACCTTTTCAGCCTCTCTCATGCATTTCAGACAGAAGATGTTTGCATAGATGTCCTCCATCTGTAGCCAGCTGGACAGCCCCAGTGTTGTGTCCGTCCACACCCAGTCCATCACATACCGTAATTCCACTAAAAATGGAACTACTTGGAAACTAGGTAGAAATGTACATTGTACAAGCTGTTAGAACCGAATGACGCTAATTATTTTGCATGTAAACATTTGGTAAAAGATTACATGTATAGTCAGTTATAATCTTTTTGTGCTGGTGCGTGAATCTTAAGAGCAAGGAGGTTAAAAATCACCTTGTTAAGAGGAAATTCTAGGTGACATTCCAGTATACATACAGTGTATATATATACCTTGGAGTTCATGCTAAATCATCTTCATGTAACAGCGGCATACAGATAAATTAACCCCAAGAATCTGTGCTTTATGATGTACATTGTATGCAACACTCTACTTACTGGTGAGCATGACCGGAATAATCATGTTAACAACTAAATTACTATGCATTGACCCTACATGTAAGGGGAGGAAACCTGTGTCTTATAAAGCATAAAATATTGAAGACTTCCTTTTCAGCTACAAGATATGCACAATTCATACATATAGGAATGGTTTATTTGTATAAAAAAGAATTCAAAACTGTCCTTTTTGAAAATTCTTAAAGTTGCTATAAGCATGAAAAATACCTTAATAGTATATTTATCTCTGGGAACCCTAAATCTGATGCAAGGTGCCTTTACTTTTAAATCTATTTAGTGCAGGAAGGTTGAACAAATGACCGAATGATAAATTCTTCATAATATTTGTCTTCCTCTTTGACCTTGGAATTGATGTTAGCATTCTATGACATATGTTTCCCAATATACCCTTTTTACCCTTTCAGCATATATTTGCTCATTTTGCAGCTGCCTAGTAAGATTTACAGCATGGTTGAAAACGTTTTTTCTTTCTTTTTGGAAACGGCCTAAATTGATGTGCATGCAAATGTCATCCATAAAAAAACATATTAATAATTTATTATATAATCATATTCAAATCAACATGGCCTTAAAATCTGATGTACAAATTCTTTGGCTTACCCTTGGAACAGCAAAAGGTTAATGTAGTTGTACTTTTTGGTAAGAAAGTTTCCTAGAATTCTGGTGGGGTACCCAGAGCGGATCTGGTAAGCAGATAGTCCGAAGTAAACACACTTGGTAAAGTACCACAGCTGAGCTGGGGAATTCTCCACAAAGGGCCTGGTTGGAAGAGGAACAGAATTGTTTTTGTTACAATGACTTTGTACTGAATGAATCACAAGCTATTAAGACGTAGAACGAAGTTAGGCAATTAACCATCTTGCAACATCAACAGTTACTCAGATAACATATACAGTCGTGTTGATAATACATTCACGTAGTCTCACAGTCATTCTGTGAAATCTTACCTGTCCGTGAAACCAGGGAGAACAAAGAACATCCAAAGGTGTACACCAATGACAAGGACAATCTGAAAGATGAATTTTCCTGGTACATTTTTCCTGAGGTAGAGGGCCCTGTCCACCACAATCATGGCAAACTGGATCAGGAGCATCACCAAAAAGGGCAGAGGTACCTGTGGAGGATAACATAACATTTAGTAATTTAAATTGTTAAGAATTGAAAATCGTTGTTGCAATGAAAACCACAGCTTCCATGTACCTAGTAGACGTTAATACATGTGCCTATCATAACATGGTTGTAACATTATGATTGTACTATAATGAGTAAAGGAGATTAATGAAACTTGGCACAGTTATCAGTCTTTCTCTTCATAGGAACCACCCAGAGTTATGCATTTCTCCCATCGTTTGATGCAGCTCTGGACACCGTTTTTTTAGGACACCAGATGCCTCATCAATGGCAGAAGAGGGACGACCAGGTCTGGGAGCTGTTTCCACAGACTTCCGGCCATATTTGAATTCAGGATGCGATTTCATCAAAAGTCTTCTTTGGTGTGCGTCCTTTCAAATACAAAAACTGGATCACTGCGCGACACTCAATTGGTTCCATTTCACACCTGGTCCATTTCGCACCTGACTCAGTTCAAACTCCAGTAAATCAGAAACCACAATTAGTTCAGAGCTGTTTTTTGCAACATAAGCTATACAGATATGAATCATTACACATACAAAGTTTCATATAGATCAGACGACTGAAAGTGGGTCAGGGGCATTACTTATTGACCGCCCCTCGTAAGTAGCATGAGATGCGAAATGTTAGTCTAAGGTGGGTCCTGTCATGATCAGACTCTCTCTCTGTGTCCCTCCTTTGTACACATACTGGCATGATCATACTAATTTTATCCTAAACGTGCTGTCAATTCTCTGTGTCACTATCTTTAGGATAACCTCCTTGGCAATAATAATTAAAGAAGCCACAGGAGGACATAACACAAATTAAACACCAGCAATCAATATCTCAGTCTCCAGAAATGGTTTCATCAGGTTGGTAGGGCCCTCTTGACCTACTTTGTCCTGGTCTTCAGTGATGACTGTGTTACAGCCATGGGAGGTCCTGTATCCCCAGTGTTGCCCAACCTGTTTATGGAGTGGCGGTACATGTTGGTACCACTGAATGGGTCCATTCTCGTGCAGGGTGAATTTCTTAAAATTCAATTTTGGACCATGGTGATTGCCAGGCAAAGTCCATCTTTTTTAGTGGAAGCGTTTCTGCACTGGTCCATTTCAACTGTAAGGGGCCTTGCAAAGAGTAAATTCTCACATGGGGGTTGACTCTTTTAAAATTCACTTTTGGAACAGTTCATTTTTGCATGGGGTGGGAGATGCTTGGAATATGCTGTATATGCTTGCAAACGGGGCCTGTCTAGTTTTATATGGGTTACTAGGGAAACATACAATAAGAGGTATGAATTCATTTAAGACCAGTGGCAAGTCTTAAGTTTGGACACAATATACTCCACAGATAAGCCAAAGACATTTTGTTCTTCATAGCAAAAAAAATTGACCATCTGTAATTTGTTGCGCAAAAAAAATGTACTTGCAAAGACGTACATTAACCAACCAGCTTGTTGCTAATTGCAGTTTTTAAGATCAACTGCAATTGCTCAGGCATGAATCAGTTCAGTTCAGTTCAGTTCATCCTCGGAGAGGTGACACCAGTGTCGCCACATGTTCCTGTCAAGCATGATCGAATTGAATAGAGCAGGTTAAGCTGTCTGGTTATGTTTAACTCTTTGCTAGTGCTTTTTTTGTACAAGTTACAGTATAAGTCTACCTGATTCTCAGAGATGGATGACATCACGTCTGCTCCAGCAGAATGTTTCTGGAAGAAAAATGTTCCAACATTTACACATGATGAGAAATGGCTTTTGACAAAATCAGCAGCAATTGGAGTCAATGGTTAATGGATATATCCTGAAGCCCATCCATTTGATCATGGTTCTGTTTTGAACACCTCCAACAAAAACAGCGCTATCGAGACAGAACTGGTCGCTGCCACTATTTAGCTGGTAATACCACTGACTATGGTTTAGCTTATTGGCCCTGAAATCCTATCAGAACAGGCAAAAAGAATCTGCTGCCTTCTTTGTTGAAGGCTAATTTCAATGGGTACAGTCTTGCTGTTTGATAGGATTGTGTAACAACGACAGGATAGGAAACTCAACTTACCATGCGAAAAAAAGAGTTAAAGGCCAATATTGTTTGGACTTAATGTAAGAGCTATCAAAAAAGCATTAATCATTTAAAAGCATTTTCTATTAAATGATTACAAAAATCATAACATGACGTTCTCACCCCAAATGCCCAGTATCCAAAGATCACGATGATAAAGTTTATGAAGTCACACAGGAAAATCAGCACATATACATCGGTCACTGCACTGTACTTGGGATGAAGTAGCCGATAGTAGAACAGAAAGACCGGGTTGAAGAACTTTTTTGTCCTGTATGAGGAAGACAAAAGAATGAGACCACTGCCATCCCTAGAGCTGTAAATACTTTTTAAAGCCAAGGGGCAGGCTGCTACACTTCCAAAAGCCTGCCTGCAAAAGCCTTATTATCAGAGTGCAATATTCACTGACTAGTTGGAATGTTACTAAAAAACACACATAACGGGAGGTGCCCCAACACGGTACGCTTTTTCTTGCGCTCAAACTCATGGCGCTCCATCGCTAGTTGCCTGAGAGTGGTCAAATTTTGATGACTGAATTTTTTACACATAGATTTGAACAACATACTGGAATAAGAAATGCATTCATGTGGTTCATGAACTTTTCGCACTGCGTACAAGCTGCAAACACTGTGAGACAATTTCGTGTACGTAACCTTCCAATTTTGTGCATTTTGCTCTCTTCATCGATCAGAAGTAAAGTGGTAAATTTAAGTACACAGAAAAGAATTAATAGTATGATATTTTAGCTTTCTTTTGACAGTAAAATCGTGACTGTATGTACTTCTTGTCTCATATGAGGAAGGCTGTACCTAGAACAATCCAGCTGATGTTTTTACGGGCAATGGGCTAAATGCACTGATTGTGAATGCCCGACTAAAAAAACCATTACGGAAAAACGACACCGCCAACATCAACAAAACTCTGTCTGATTATATGAAAATATCATCTACATCTCTCTATCAAGTCTTATTTTCATAGGCAGCACGAATCATTTGTTACAGTCAAATAAATCTTTGGAGCGTTCTCTAGACTAGTCTGCCACCTTCACGGCCACACTCCCTTGGGAGTACAATGGTGGCAATGTTTATGTCACTTCCTTTTGGTTGCTTTTCTACTCAACAAACATTTGAAGACCCATATTCATAGTGTTTTATGGAGCTTTATTTATGTGTATCATGGCAGTTGTGTGACTGCTTGGAAGAGTTCGTATAGTTAGCGACACGAGCCGCCAATACGCAGAGGCCGGTGACCGCAGTGATTCAGCACTGTCAACATTACTGTTAGAATTCTGTTTTAAAAAAAAAACATGAAGTAAATATGTTAAAGTATACTTGGAATGCAAATTAAAGCTGTGTGCATGGACTTGGTTTATTTACCTTTGTAATCAGCATAGTCAGTGGTAACAAACACGGTGTACTTATGGATAATAAGATCAGCAAAAAATCCGTGCCGTCTTACGACGGGAACCGTCTTACGACGGGAACAGTCTTAGGGCGGCCCCCGTTACCACTTTTTATAATTGCAATTTTTTCAGAAAGACAAAATTTTTTTAGTTTTCAAGTGGTGTATTTACGTTTAATACGAAGAAGAAGTTTCTCACATCAAGGAAAACAATATTCAAATACATTTTTGTACAATTCAATATCTACAACTGAATAAAACTTTAAAAGCAGAGATTTACTTCTGGACATTTTGAGTGACATCCAACTTGTCCTATGGTATTGTCTTAACACAGGAACCTATCTAAACATGATTTTCATATAAGTCACGTTAATTTTGCAAACAATCTTTCCATGTTCCACCGTTTTCTACTACTAGTTAGATGTACTGCCAGTTCATTCAAGTGACGCTGAAGAAGAGTGATGGTTGTCACTCAAAACGTCCAAAAGTAAATCTCCATTTTTATCCAGTCGTAGTGTATTAACGAAGATATAATAACTTTGAGGTTTCATCCAAATGAACCCGCACACATGTACAAAATATCAAGGCAATTCATCCAGTACTTCTCATTTATCATTGACACAGACAGACAAATGCACTGACGAATTTGAACACATAACAGGTTACCTTCTTGGCAAAGCTAATCACATACAAACTGTACACAGATTACTTACTTTTCTGTGAGCTCTATTATCTGCTCTCGAGTGACAAGCTTTATTTTCCTCTTATTCTGCTCTCGTTGACTCTCCTCATCTCGTTCTTCATTATTGTTACCTTTGTCATCAGTGAAACTCTCTAGGCAGCAAAGAAATTTAAGTCAATGCAAGGAATTAGCACCCAGATTTTTCAAGGTTGGACTAATTTCTGCTCACATTTATTGGATAGCATTCTCTTCCTGTACAGTAGGAGAGGAGGCAAAGTATAATATAGACATTAGTAATGAATATTTGGGCAATACGACTAAAGACAGGAAACCCTAATATTTTCAATCACATGACCAATTTATCACACACAATACTTATCCATTGACCTAAATTGAATCAAACCTGATCTATTATCAAATGGATTGTGTTGTGTATGATTTGACTCCTGATTGAATACAGTAAGAATTGTGTGATTTAAAAGCTCCTCATTGAGCACATAATGACAAATGTAGCATTGAATTTCCCTTTTTTAATGTACGAAAAAGAAATCTTCAGACATGCTACAGGTACACTGTACATTGTTACCTGTGTACAAAATGTACGACAGCAGGCAATATTGCAAAATAATGTGAAACAAGAGAAAAAATAACTTACCCACAGAGGCTTTTCTGGTAATAACAAACGATGATGTCTCAGTCAGGTCTGGGGGTGACTTATCTGCATCCTTGTCACCTTTCTCACATCCTGTGCCACATTCAGTAGTTTCAGTAGTTACTGTTGTAGACTCTGCTGCCCTACCATCCATGGTGGGAGTCTTTGGGACCAACTCAGAAGACAGTATGTCAACAGGCCTGACAGAAAAGTCTTCTCTCTGTGTCTCTTCATAGTCTGGCGGTGCTGAGAAAGCATCAGAGCCATCCTTCTTACCTTCTGTAGAGATGGTCTCCCCTGAAGAGTCCATACCTTTGGAGCCAGGTTTGCCACTATCCTCCTCCTCGCTTGGTAGTATGACCAATTCAGCCTGATAAGAGTTTGTAAACAAAATCTGAATATTATGTAGAGAAAACACTTAACTTTATCAAGCTAACACCAATCATGATCACAACTTGTGAGCATTTCAATCTTTCAAACCCAAGATTTGTGACTTATCAGTTTGTCATGGCACAGGAACCTGTGCCCATTAACGGGTGATAAGGTTCCAATGGTTAACTTAAACAATTGCTGTCACACAATAAATTATGGCCAAGAAGAAGAAGAACACTGGGGGAAAGGGCATCGGATGTAGCCATATCCGAGCAGGGATATTTGCGTATTTGTAACAAATGCTAGCGAATGCAAACGGATTCGAGTTGGATCCCTAAAATATCCGAAATTTTGATTTTTGACATCCGGAATGAAAAGACTCAAACATATCACAAAATGGGATTTTCCACGGATGCTAAGCAGCATCTTTAAGAATATTGCCGTATTTTTTTGGAATATCTGGATCCAAAAGAATTCCAATGTAGGAATTTCCACGAATGCTAATAGTTTTTGTAGGGATATTGCCGTATAATTGGAGTTATCCGGATGCTAATGAATTCCAATATAGGATTTTCTTCGAATGCTAAATCGCCTTTCAATGAATATAACCGTATATTTGAATTAATCCTAATGATCCTAAATAATTCAAACATGGCGTTTTCCGCGGATATATACTCGTTTTTTCTTTAAATATCTATACGCATATTGAGAATGATTAGATCCTAAAGAATACAAAACGGGATTTTTTGCTAATTAAGATCGCTTTAATGCATTTGACAAATCACAATATCATGTGTGTCAAAATAATTACATTCACGTGTATAAAGAAGCAACAAGATGTTATCTGATTAAGTTAGGGTAAAGTTGAATCCTTTAACCGCCATTATCACATGACGTCTTATACTTCCAAATAGAATATAGGATAAATATGAATACAATTCAATTCTTATATATGTAAATCTGACATAGGAGTCTGTGGCTAATCTTGCTTCTATGAGTATCCGTTTCCTTTAAAAATCAAAGTCTTCGCGATGTCCAACTCCAAGACATTTTCACATCCGGCTACAGGATACGAATAGTGATAGGAAATAGAGCTGGCAATTCAACATACAACTAACATGACTTATAGTATCAGTACGTTCAGCTTCTCGCAACAGCACAAAGGCTCCTCTCTAATACAGACTGCTTCACTTGTCTTCAGCCTGGTTACTCCCTGAGTGTGTGCCCTTCCAGTTTTCTTGCAGCTGTTGACACGGTCAGAGAATATCGGTCCGCCTTCTGAAAAAGAGAAATAATAATTCCATCAAATTTTGAGGTAGCTAAAGCATCCTTGTTTGAAAGAGTTTAATAGAGAAATGAGCGGTCCGTCACTGAATGAATCAATTAGGTTGTACATGAAAAATGTTGATTGGTTTGTTATACAGCAGGAACCGTTGACATGCATCTGATTGTGTTATATCGCCATTATCACAGCCACATTCCGCATTACCATACCAAAAAGCGCCCCGGGAGGGCGCGGCAGCAACAATCCAGTGATCCATAATTAGTGACAGGGTGCTATCTGCATCTCCGGCTGGACGTCGCGCATAAACAAACACGTAAACACTGTTGGGTCCTTGTTGGAACCGAGGAGTTGGAACAGAATGTTTCTTTGCGAATAAATACCAGGCTTGAGACATACAATTGTGCACACAAATACTGTTTTCATGACGATTCAAATTTGTCCCAAATATTAAAGTCAACAGTTACTCAGCAAGTATCATGCTTGTGACTTGTGTTTTATAAATGTAAGGCTCCGTTATGTCGTTTTCTGGTAAGATCCTGTTCATCCCAAGCAAAAATACCTCTAACTAACGTTACTAGCCAACAAGGAAGAACAACGAACTCAAAGCGGGTATCGTTGGGAAACAATCATTGTACAAAACATACCTCACCATGAGATCCGCAGGACAGTGATGTAAAATGGCCCCAGACGCCGAAATACAAAAACAGGGCTGGCTGTTTCAGTCCCTCGCCGTCCCGTCAGCGACTGCCACTTGAGTTTGGTCACCGACTCAACATCACCCTATTACAGAAGCTCCTACACTTTAACGTTTCAAAACTCAAATTTTGAGGCACAAAAAGATGACGGTCCTCACGGACAACGCTAACTATCTCCGCTTTATTTAAAACTGACTATGTGCAGTCTGATTGGTCGGAGAGACAACGATTGGATTACCCACAATACACTTCTGCAGTGCACAGATGCAAAAATATACAGAGTTGCATATTTAAGATATCCCAAGTTTACCAACAATGCACTGCTCCGGTGGAGTCCCCTGCTCCACCCGAGCAGTGCATTGTTGGTAATCTTTTTATGCACGGATGCAAAAAAAACACATTGCGCATCCTTACGAATCCGAGTATCCTGGTATCTAGCGTAACGTGGATTGTCTCACTTGTATTGACGGTACAAACTGTGGTATCCGAGGTACAAAAAGAGGGAAAGATATAACCACTCTAAAAAAATGATATTTTGCGCAAAAACAAGAGTGCTAGCCACACATACGTAAAAAGTAAGAATCCTTACGGATGCTGTGTTAGCCAAGTACGTAAGCATACGAATTCTGTGTTTGCATCCACAGCGAGTGACGAATACCAACAAATGCGTTACTGATGTGCATGGAATCCGTGATTTTTGGTAATCTTGGGAATCCGTTAGCATCCGTCAAGATGTTGCAAATTCGTATACGTCTGCATCTGAAGAGTTTTTGCTGATAAACAAGAATCCTGACCACGTATGCTTTTGTTTACATTAAAAGTAAGTATCCATACGAATGCACTGTTTAAATCCGCTAGTGACTTATGGATACCAACGAATGCTTTATGTATGCGTATAGCGTCCGTGATTTCGGAAGTATCCATACGGATGCAGTGTTAGCATCCGTCGCGAAGTACGTAAGAATACGGGTTCTGTGTTTGTATCCACTGCGAGTTACGGATACCTACGAATGCGTTGCGGATGTAAGTGGGATCCGTCATTTTTTGGGATCCGTGATTGATTTTGGGATCCGTCAGCATTTGTCAGCATCCGTCAGGTGTTGCAAATTGGAGTCCGTCAGCATACGTCTACATATTAGGTGTTTTCGTCTAGTGGAAGAAGAAGTCATTATATATTGCTGACTTTGTTAATGTCACCAGTAGATACTAGGAATATAAATCAGTGTACAAAACTGAGCTTGAAGAAGAAAAGTAGGCACAACAATAAGATAAAGTGGATCGGATGCAATATGAGTTAGAATTAAGGCCAACAGAACTAACGTTATACATGTAACGTTATATCTTAAGAAAATGAAATGTAATCTGTAGAAAATGTCATCTGTGTGTTAATGCGCTTTTTTCATAGCACAGAAATAAAAGTAAAATAACAATGTAAAAGATATACAAGTAAATTAAAGCCACCTTACAAAACTTGTCAGGGATAGCAAACAGTTGTGGGAACAAGTTAACACTGTTAAGTAAGCTTAATGAAGAGCTTCATATTTTAGCATTTCTAACCCCAATTGGATATGTTAATGGAGAATGGGTGTTAAGGCCACCACTGACCAACATTCATCATTCATCTATCTGACTTGTGAAAAAGCGTTGTAGATAACCTTGTCTATATCAGGTTCCTTCTTTTCTGGTTGGTCATTTTGCAGCTCTAGCTTCTCCTCTAGGTTGTCCCTGTCCTCCTCCATCTCCATTTCATCATCAAACTCTGTATCCTTCCAGAGGCCATGTGCCTACATGTGAACATGGTATCATGGCAGAAACAGTCCCACAGACGTTAGTAATATAAATATGGCAGTCCCAGTGACAGAGGGACAATGGAAATTGGCAGTTATATAATACACGTATACCAAAACTTTATCAGACTCAGCTGTTTTCTGCTATACCCATCAGGTAACTTACAATGTAACTTATCATTTCCAAAAACTTTGAGAGCTCTATCAATGTGACATTCAAATTCTGTCTATCATGGAGGGAGTATCCAAATCCCGCTGGCATTTTAAAATCTTCATGTAAGCAAGGAGCTTTTATATGATAAAAGCTCCTTGATGTAAGTAAGGGTGTCTGCCTCTGTAACGTTATATTTGATTGTAGAAACTTGGTAGAGATGACTATTCCTCAAAATGTATGGACACCTGGCGATATTGTTTGCTTATTTTCAAAATCATGGCACAACAAACAAAATTCGTGACGCACATGCATTTTTCGGACTAGTCCAACAACAACAGTTTTGTGCTGGTATGATGAACCAGTTCCCTGCCCCTACTACATGTCCTAACAACTCTCCATCAATCACACACACTACTTAGGTTGGGCAACTGAAGGTCAATCAGTTAACCAAGTGTTCAGTTTTCATCCTGTCAATCCAACACCAAACAAATATCTACTCATACCATCCAAATTTTTCACCATCATCAGAAGTTTCCATGATACCAGATTAGATTGACAGCCTAAAAACTTAACAATACACATGTCATGCAATCTACACAATGTCATATAGGCTATCATTTTAATCAATTATAATTGTTAGGCCATGCACTACTTATCAGATGGTTCTGGGTTCACCTCTCCACCTCAAAAGACTCTAATAATAGCAGTGTACATGATTGGGGCAATGACATTGTGTGGCACTTTGGATACCTTGTTCATGCATTTATGAATCTTCAAAAATTGCAAGTGCTAAATATACTGAAGAAGGAATGGAGAACTTCACCATGCAGACTCCTAACACTAACGATCCAATATGGCACCAAGCTACATTGTAATTGCTTTGATCTTAACCTGGCAGACTAACTCAAAATAACTGGTAAATACTTAGGACTTGCTGCATTTTTTATTCATAAATGCATAAACAATGTATCCAGAGTGTCACACAAGGTTGTTGCCCCATGTACACTGCATACAGTCATTTGAGGTGTTTAGGCATACCACCTCTCTACACCTTCCATTCAGGAAATTTTCACAATCTTACCATTGTGTACTTCATTTGTATACAAGTGGTTTCATAACATTCCGGTACATCTTCTATGTTTATGTTTTTCCATGAATGACATTTATTCATATTTCGTTGTTTTTCCACGAATGACATTAGTACATATTACATCAAAACTGAACTTTTCATAATTTTTAACAGATGCATCTACATGTACTGTACAATAGTACTGGGAGGACTAGGTTGGCTGAATTTTTTTTGCCCTGCTGCTCCATATTTAAAAAAAAAATAAATCAATAAAAGAGCCCACAAATTGGTGTGGCTTTGGCATGTATAGTATACATTTGTTCTGCTCTACCATGATGATTGTAATTCTTGACACAAAATACAGTTACTCAGTACCTTCAGAATGGATCGATGGAAGAAAAGTGCAAGAAGCAGTGCCAGGTCCACTACAACAAATGAATCCTTTTTCTCAATGCCCAGGATGCGGGGGGGCCAGAATGGGTCATCGTTGATCTCTAGGACTTTGTTGTTCCACGGGAAGAAGTCAAACTGGAACAAGTACTTGATAACAATCATCACCTGGAGGAAAGAACATCACCTGTTCACCAGTTCAATCATGTAGCAGTTTCTATCATGTATTTTATTCAAATACAATTCAATCTCTACAACTGGATATAGACGTATAAGACTTAACGATGTAACTTTATCTCTGTTATATACTTTGTCTGACCCTTGCCTCTTCCCTCATGACCTCAATGAAAAGCGGCCTGCAGGCCGATTTGAGCTTTTATGAATAAATAAAGGTTCAAACAAACAAACAAACCATACAGATGTCCCAAATGGATGGTCATCATATTGACCTGTAGTGTACTAAATTTTTATTTGAGATGGCATAACTCTAGCTTCAAACCATCTTGCTTAACCGATACACTGAAGCTGAACATCTATCAATGGTTTGCTGTTTTGACCAATTGACCTCAAACTAATAAACTGGTCCATGACATGGTAACTATGGATCCTAAAAGTTGTGAATTTCTGACCCAGATAAAGTAAGTGTGGTACACATGTAGTGGCCGTGGTGCTGAATCGTAAGCTGCTGGCCTTTCATGAAAATTAGCTTACAAAGTTACAACCATCCATTTTTCCATCCCAAGTACAAGAAAAAATTACTGGTCTTAGTGGCAAATGTGCAGATGTTGACACACGGGCGCACCAAACCCGTAGGAGTTTTTAGCACTCTTTTTGACAGATTAGCCGTGAGGTTGGTGGGCGCCACTCCATCATCATGGGGACAGGGGCGTGGCAAGTATCAAACTCAGGACCACTGATTCCGATTCCAACACAGTTGAGCAACACAGATGCCCCAATACAAGACTTCCTGATTTTAATATCATTTATTTTTCTATCATCATATAAATGTAAATGTGACTTAATCAAATCTGATCTATTGATATTTTGGATCATATGTTACTTCATTTTCATTATGGCTTTGCCCTGCATTAAGAAAAGGTCAATTCTACTAAGTGAATAAAATTGGCCTTATTTTGTACCTCACTATAGATAATTGTAGTCATCCAGAACCGCTTGCTGGGCCTCGGGACAGACAACATAGCCCACAGGAACACCAGCATGGGCAGTGGCATGGCCAGCAGGCTGGCTGACTTAATCGTACTCATGATGATCAGGAAGTAACACAGCATCTCTGATCGAGATATAGCAGCATACCAAATGGCAAAGCAGAGTTTCAGAAGACGGGGCTGCTTCTTGCTGAAATGGTCTGCTTCTCTGATCTCCCTCTCATATTCATCTTCCTCACTGAAAAGAGGAGGTAAAGAAGACACAGTTTATTTCTTATTCATAGTCAAGTCAAGTCAAGTTTGGCCACAGCTGCCATGTTACTCCTGCTTTAGGTATGTGGAAAGGTCTTGACAAGGTGAAGGTTAAAATTGATTTTAAGCCTCCTTGCAATTTTCCTTCAATCTCAGTTTTTGTGTCTTCAGAATGAACTTTTATGCACGACATTTGATTTGATCCCTTTATTATTAGCAGATAATTTTGGTAACGAGGGTAATTTGGTTGGAATATTTGAAACTAAAAATGGACAAATACATGATTGTCGACATTTATGATACACTTGTAGGTAGCTTTGGCCAAAGAAAGTTAATTTGTTGTTTTCCAAACTTTTTGGAAAAGGCTATGAAAAAAAAAGGCTTGTGTGAATACTCGCATCTGACTCTGAAATTGCACCAAATTAGACTACGTCAGTGATGTTTACGCTGTTTTCTACTCAACAAATATGTCAGATTTGTAGTGTTTTGTGAAGCTTTATTTATTTTGTGTATAATAGATGTGTGACTGGTTAGAACAGAACTGGTCATATACGTCATATTTAGCGGAACGAGCCGCCGATACGCAGTGGCCAGTGACTGCAGTGATTTGGCACAACCAACATTATAGTTAGAATTCCCACAAAACAAGAAATGAATACCAAAAGTATATTTTGAATACAAATGACATATGCGTACATGGACTTGGTTTATTTACCTTTCTAATCAGCAAAGTCAGTGGTGACAAAAAAAGTTATGCCATGTTAGAGCACACCTGTTACTTAAGTGTTAATAAAGAGAAACTTTTAAAAGTTACTGAAACAAAATGAAGTCATCACAAGTTTACATGCAGCTATATACATGTAGATTATCATGGTTCCATAGTTCAAGCCTGACACCTTTGCAGTATCATTGCAAGGATATCATTTCTATGATACTCCACTGGAATGTGCTTAGTAGTAATACATGTACACAAACTGAGTTAATAAATTACCTTTCTGGTGTAAGTGGTATCTGCACCATGCAGACTTCCTGTTGGAAGGACTTCCCATCACTGACATCCATCTCCTGTGGGTCAGGAGGGGGTAAGGGGACAGGACGAGATGGAGGGGGTGTCGGTCGTCTCGGTATCCCCCCTGGTTGAATGATCAATATCTGGGGTATGTCCATGACAGGTCCACCACCATCAGTGTCACTGTGAAAAGGGGCGTGATTTTCATACAATTGGTACATTTTGTTATCAGCTTGTCTTCACATGTGTGTCTCTGCAATTCTCAACATAATTTTACATAACAGAAAAATGCTATGTGTGCTATATTACATCCCCAGGTTAGGTTCATGTATGACTCTTGCCTGTGAGACTGGAAGGGTCTCAAAACAGACTGTGTTAAGTAAGACTTTTAATGTATGATTTCTACCTTCATTAATATACTAACAGGTATCAATACTTCTTGTATGTAGCACTAGTTCACCTTTATCTGCTGGGTAACCTTTATCCGTTGTGTATAAAATCGGAGTATGTAGGGATATGAAGTCGACAGACGACTGTTTCAGACTGGAATAATATAAAAATATTAAAATTTGAAACCAACGTCTGTCTACTAGATACCATGTTTTTTAAAAACGGATAATGGTCACCATGTGGATAAAGGTGAACTACCGTTAAGTGCACAAATTAATGTCTATGGTGGTAAAAAGAAACAATAACTTTGATGTCCAACTTGACATTACCTAATTACATCATCCCCATCTTCAGTTTTTCTTCCAGCCACTTTGATAGCAGTTTCATAGCCCTGGTAGACATCTACCATGTCCTCCACGGAGGCTGATGCTGGTGGGATGTCATCCACTCCTTTAAATGGACCATCAGACATATCAGACAGAACACTGTCCTTCTCTTCTGCATCTTGGTCTGGGCTTTGTATGTCTTCATCAGCTGTCTTCTCATGTTCCTCTTTTGTCAAGGCTTCAGGACTCCCTTCTGATAGCAAAATAAAAGTCATCATTCCTAAATTATTCCTAAACAGATAATGTTACATGTACTTGCCTGTTATTGTCATTGGCTGGATCAAGATCAGTCTTATATCCTGGTTTGATACTTAAAACCAGCATGAAACAAGCTAGCTCCTATATCAGCTCTAAAACAATGTCTATTCTACATCTCTTTATTCTATTGTACATCCAACAGTGACCTCTTCATCTACATGTATAATGTTACCTGCAAAAGTACAACAACGTTGTTGTACTGGTAAATAAACTCAATGTGCTTATGATATTGTTGTACCTTTTTTGTCATATCTATATTTCAGTCCATACCACAGGCATGGGTGGAATATAATACACACATGTACATATTGTTATACAGTATTTCAATCCATGTCATACATATGTAGTATGATTGTAGACCTATTGAAATAATGTGGATTGCCACTTGTACCCAGGTGACAATTACAACGGTAACCGAATGACCTGAAATTTGGTACATACACATGTACAGGGGTGTATTGGATACATACCCACAGGACTTTTTGTGCTGAGTTTATTTACCTGACATTATGTATGATAAACAGCCACTTTCACCTTCCAATGCCATTCCACCTTCAGGTGATGCCTTGGCACCATCTGGCTGTTCTTTACTGGCATCTGTGACAGCTGTACCATCTGACTGGTCTTTACTGACACCTGTGACAGCTGTACCATCTGACTGGTCTTTACTGACACCTGGAATATCTGTACTGCTCGTTGCAGGCAATTCAGTTGTAACATCCACGGCAGGTGTTTCATCCTCTATGAATATATCCTCCAGGTCTGCAGGGCTCTGATGACCCTTGGATTGAGACAGGTTCTCCTCTGAAATGCTGCCAGCCCCTGACATGTCCTGCTTCTCTTCTTGGTCCCATGTTTCTGTTGTTGCCTTAAAAGCCAGTGGCATAAGGCCAACCTAGAAGTCAAGAGCAATACAACAGGTTGCTCCTTTGTGGAGACAGAAAATGACACTGCTAAACAGTGCTAAAGGCAATCACAAAGCTGCTAGGAAGTCCAACATTTTATTGTATTTCTACATTTGTAAATATACAAAAAATATATGTATCTGCAGATGCATAGCCGGTATAACTGACTTCAGCGTAACACACCAGCTTTGCAGGCACGTCGTGTGGCAGCAGTTGGTTTTATTACACTGAACGACCTGTCACACTTGACCTTTGCACATCTGACTGCAAATGTTGTTTGAAGCTGTCTAGTGAGGATGCACCTACTGTACTTGATGGTAACGAATTCAACCCTGTGATAGTTCTAGGAAAGAATGTCGTATTTGAACACATCAATCCTTGGTTGAAAGCTTCAATACCTGAAAGCATATTGACTATTTCTTGCTCTTGTCTTGAGCTGGTTTAAGATACTCAGTAGTTGGTACATCTAACAATATATGAAAGATTCTAAAAATTTATTTTGTAGCTACTCTGTTTTAACCAAAAGCTGTTGCTAAGAAACTGATAGGAATTGGAGGATTTTCATTCAAGATGTGTTGGAGTCACATGTTGAAAACACAATTCCCCTCATTTTTTAATAGGTTTTGATGTCAGCTGTGGGGTTTAACAGATATTGTCTCCATTAGCTATGGAAACTGTAACATGTTGTGTTAATCAGCAGTAAGATGGTCACATGCACGCATGCATAGTAGAGGAACCAGACAGAAGGTTAGATCCTTTCAGACTGGGAAGATGTCTGAAGAGAGGCTTCCATAATAAACTGGTAGAAAGTGCAGCCCGGAGTAATTACAACAGTACCAAGAAGCACAGTCTGAGATGATGTACATGTAGGACGTGTGACAGAAACAAGTGTAGCATTAATTAAAGGCATGTATTGTAGAATGTGGACGCCAAAACTGCATATATTCTGAATTCTAAAATCTCCCTTCAGATTGACATAAAAATGTAACTAATCACTTTTGCCAAGAAGGTTATATCTTTAGCATGTTTATGTGTGTGTCTGTAAACAGCATAACTCAAGAAGGGACAAGCTCTGTCCAGTCCAGACAGGCAAAAGGTGTGGAAATCCCTGTCCGGTCTGAAAAGAGGGTTTGCATGCATGGTTGTTCCTTGCAATGCTTGAAGCTAAATTCAAACAGAGCTTAACACTAAATTGATGCACATTGCTCAGAATGATAACAAGAAAGTTTTCAACATCAACACAACTTGAGTACAACTGTTATAACAACACATGTGTTTGACACTGCACTACAGTAAAGCTGAGAGGGCATTTTTCAAACCTTAGTACAAGTTGTAAGCTATAGAACCACAATTGTTTATCTGATATGCACAGAAATAACAATGATGGTTAAATAAAGACATTTACGAAGGGTAGACATCCAAGGAAACAATGTTCAAATTCAATTCAATCTCTGACAGTTACAACTGGATTAAAACGGAGATTTACTTCCAGACGTTTTGAGTGTAGAGATTAAATAATATTGTATTTGAACAATGATGGATAATGTTTAAGAAGTTTAGTATGCCATTGTGTTACACTATAAGTCGTTATTGTTTCTGTGCATAAGATTTTTAAAAAATGTTGTTGCACAGCTTACAACTTTTAAAATCATGCATGCAGACCCTCTTTTCAGACTGTTGTCTGGATTGGACAGGTTTTTCTGAAAACCCCTCAAGAAGCCTTGGATGGATCCCAATTACATTTGGCAGTGGGTAGGGGTCAAGAAAACAAAGGTCAAGTTCGATGACGGGCCCCCTAGTGGCTTTCTCAGGTACTGCAATCGAACGTCCATTTTTGATATTGAGTGTTCTGGACATGCAGTGGTTTGAGTGGTATAGCTCTTAGGGCAGAGAATAAGTGCAGTCGCTGGTTTTGTTTGAAACTTTGGACCAGAATAACTCAAGAACATGTTGACAGATTGTCATGATCTTTAGTATGCACTTAGCTTAACCTTAAGCAATGACTTACATGACAAGATACTGATTTTGCAAAATTAAGGTTAGAGGAAAGATTAAAAATCCACTGCATTCCATTAAAGGACTCTCAAACTTGTCTCGTATGTAACTGAGAAAGAGAGACATGTCAGCTTCCTTTGCATAATTTATGACAAAATACTGTCTTAAATTCCATAGTGGTAAATGATGGTAATTTCTCTCTTGCAGCAATCTTATGAAGCTGACTGAAAGTGAACATTATCAGACATAAATACAAATTGGTGTCACTTCTCCATAATACAGGAAACACTAAAATAGCCTTCTTTGCTAAGACTTTCATACTTGAGACAACTTTAGATAATTCATTCAAATGAGGAGCTTTTTTACATAATCAATTGGAAATATTTAACATTATGATAATTCACTCGAAAAGGATAATAGCATTTGGTGAAGGTATGGGGTCGTGGAAGTGTTGGTTAACAATGCAAAAGTAGGTCGCGGCCTGAAGTATCCTTATTTCTGGTAGCTTACAAGTAGGTAATACAATGTAAAAAGTCTCAGAGCGTATAAGAGATTTCTGAATCAACTGTTGTGGTCAAAGGTTTTTCTACATGAAAGTGAACTACCTACTAGTAGAGTGATTGACCTAGCCTGTTTACTACTTGTAATACCTGCCAGGTTAATTTTGAACCTTCAGATTAATTCTGAACCTTAAATTAATCATTTCAAAATCGATTAATCAAATGAATTAACATTTGCAAGTATGATAAGAAGTAAGGTAATTAATATGTACACAACATGTAGATGGCAATTAGATGTCTCCAGGAATAAAGCAAATGCTGGAGAATTCTGGTCCAGGAGAATTCTCCAGAATTCTGCCAGAATTGGCTTTGTTCATGGGAACATCTAATTGCAATCTACATATTACCTACTACCTACCTAGTCCCTTGACCTCCAGGTTGTTGGGGGGACAAGGTAGCCATGAAGATATGTATTAATTACCTTTTATATACCATGAATCAGTGCAATGGCCTTGTGGGTAAAGCGTTCGCCTTGCATTTGGTAGGTCGTGAGTTCAATCCCCGGCCAAATCATACCAAAGACTTTAAAAAATGGTACATGTTGCTCTCTCTGCTTTATAGCACTCAGCATTTGGGAAAGAGTATGGAAGTTGAACACACACCACTACCAGTGGACTAGCCCCCTGCTGTAGTGATTGCGTTGTGTGGCCCAGGGCTAAGGAAATAGAGATGAGTGCCACCCTATGCACCATCAGGCACGGGAAGGGTTTAACTTGACTAACTTGTATATACCATTAGCAAGTGCAAATGTTAATTCATTTGGTTAATTGATTTTCAAATGATTAAGGTTTGTCTGGAATTAAACTGGAAGTCCAAAATCAATCGGGAGGGTGCTTTAGATGTATATGATGTGAGGAGACAATGTACATGTACATCAACGCTTAAACAGCTAACACCAAAAGGCACAGATGACTGAAAAGCACCAGACTGTACATGTGTGTTATAATCTAAGGTAAAGTGATGAAAGAGAACACATACCAGTGCAGCTCCCTTGACAAAGCGAGGCAAAAGGACAGAGACAGAGAGAAAAGGGTAATTGAGAAGTTAAGAGTACAAGCATACAAACCAAAGGGAACTGGACTTGAGTGATCTTGGATACAGAGAGGTGGCAGATGGAAGGCAGGCCACAGTTTCAGGACATGGAGGCAGGGAAGACTATAGGAAAGATAATCTGTTAGTAGTCATGTTTACAAGGTTAGAGCTGGGAGAGGCAACCTGCAGGAGGGGATACTGTATCATTTTGTCTTAACATGTGTATGCCTGCAAGGGATTGTTATATCTGCTGTAACATGTATTGTGTATAGGCTGAAATTTATGGAATCAGAATAGCAAAAACAAATACTACCAGGTATACAAAACTACTACTGCACAAAATTGCCTTGGTTACACAGTAATGCAGTATTTGTCAATGAGCACAATCAGAATACAAGTCTTTGTAAAACAGCGAATGTACATGCTCTATAGATAACGTTAGACACAACTGATGGGAACAGATGCTCCTGCTCTTTCTTCTCTGTCTAGATAATGACATGTGCCCTTCTATCTAGCCTGCTTGTAAAAGTCACAGTCTACCATTCTTCAGAGTCAGACGTCAGCCTAGTTCCTAAGACACCCCAGAGACTTTTGACCATAGTTAGTACATGTACATGTGTGCATGACAGAGTGGAGAGGCAAAATTTACCCCAGGGCACACAGCTGGGTTCAAGGCCTGAAGGAGTGAGGCAGCAACAGTTGTTCCCCGTTGCTGCAAAGTCAGGAAAATATAACAGCCAAGGAGTCAATAAGGCATTTAGAAAAACATGTCAGTTGATAGCTGAATAAGCATGGCTTGTTGTATCAAGGATATGGTGAAGAGAAGATGATAGATAATTCATTATTACCAATACAAGCAGAATTGTCCAGGTTAAATGTCTTTCATTTTCAAATCTAATGTATTTCAGGTTGGCAAAAACTAATTTGCAGACATCTACAAAGATAGTCATGAAGGTAAAACAAAATAATCAATTGTGTCTGTCTACTGTGATTAATGCTACTTCATCACTCGCAATGGGGATAGTACGGGGAACTGTCATTCTCTTTTAACAGTGTAATTAGTGTAAAATCATCCTCCTACGCAAGGACATCCAACAGCAAAACAGCCTGTCTGGATGTACCAGTGCTTTCTCAACCGTCATTCTTAGACCCCGTTCATGCTCAGAAAAACGATTCGAATAAAACATTTATCCGAGTAAATTTTTTTCTATCTGATCCAAAATTGTGCTCACACTGCTCTTCGGCAATCCGATAAGTGCGCCCTTAGTCTTATCTGAATAAAACATTAGTTGCATTTCACAGTCGTATCGCTACGTCTTGCGGTAGTTGGCGGTGAGGTTCTTCACTTTATTTCTGCACTGCTGGTCGAGGGATTTATCAACTCCATGCTCCGCCATTCCTTTGTATATATCATCATTTCAAATGTCCCTGTTTTCCACCCGTCCCCAGCAGATGGAAATGAGCAGCTAATCGTTTGTTCCGGTGTCCACTTGACGAATGATGAAGATTTCCCTTTCTTTCCGCTCATTGTTGGCGGAAAATGCTAGCTGAAAAACGAAGCGATCTGGCGTGTGTTGTGTTTGTGCCGCGCAATGCAGACTATGACCCCAAATTCCCAGATAAAAAACGGAACTAGTGGAATCCTATCCACTTGCGCGTTCACACTGCCAAATCACACAAATTGGGACTCCCCACAGCACAGTTCTATCCACTTGCCCCAGTTCTATCCACCTCCCTGAGGTGGATTGAGAAGGATTCATTTCCAAGTGATTTGGGAGCGTTCACACTGCAGAAACTTATTTGGACCGGGTTGTTTTATTTGGATATCATGTTTTAATCCAATTGTTTTTCTGAGTGTGAACGGGTCTTAGCTCCTGTCCGCCCTGCTTATAAATATTCATGAACTTACCATTATATATGCGAGACCCCTTTTGAAAACTGAAAGGCCAATTCTCTGATTGGCTGACAGCTGGTTTGGGGGGGACGTCCACAAGAACTAATAGTGACGGTTGAGAAAGCAGGGTACATCCAGACAGGCGGTTTCGGCCGTTGGATGAGTAGGAGGATGGTGTAAAATGTTCAAAATAAGTTCCCCAACTATGAAGATCTGAAATCTGAGCAGTTGGCCCTTATTAGAATAAAACTGCATATTCAACGCACATATAATCTGGTGGTACCAGTGTTCTCACGAGGCCTTTTCAGCATACGGTTCCCTAAGGCCATGCTGATTTGACTACATGGATAGCATCTTCCGGGAACTCCAAAACTGATGCAAGAGCGCGAATAAAAAAAAAGTTTGGCCAAAAAAAATCTAAGTGGTCAAGAAGGTTGAACATACGAAAGACACATACATGTAGTTTGGTATGCGGCTTGCCAACAATTAGATTTGGGACAGGTACAAAAGGCCTGGGACCAGCCATGTCAAAGTATACTTGGCATATATTCTAACTTACTTTAAACAGAATTACTTTCCAACTGCTATATCTGTGTTTTGAATACAGATAATGCTACAGTGTGAGTGAGTAGTGTTCAGGTTGAAATGTAGAGTAGGACTACCTGTTAGTTGCAAAATTAATGTATAATGCCGATGAGTCAGTGAATAGAGCATCCAAAGTATCCACATTATTTCAAACAAGTTTCCTTATTCAAAAATTGTTAAACTAGGGCGAGTCAAAAAGCAATGCATGGATTTATAACAAGCTAACTATCCGAGAAAATATGGTACATTTGTAACATCCATTGGCATAATACCGGCCGGTTTACTGCAATTTCTCAAGCAATGCTAATTTGGCAAATGATCAACGTATCATTTTCTCCAGTTACATGTTGCTGTTACAACTTACCTTTGCCACTTCTTCTGTGTATATTATTTTGTCTCTCTTGTCCTGCTAAAAACATAATATCGTAATTGGAACACACCGCGGAATTGCACGGAGAACGGGCGCGTGGTTGGAAGGGGGTGCAATAATACCGGCCGAACGAAACATGGCACAATTAACTGCCACTATGTACCTTTATACATCCTCTTGTTCCTTCCTTTCCTGTTAGTAGTTGCACAAAACAAAAACCTGCATGAGCATACAAAAAGTCATGAGAAAATGGGCGTATACTGACAAGAATTTTCATTTAATTTTGGTCCGTCACAACCGCTATGACGTGAAACTTGACTGCTGGCGTAGCATTAAAAATGGCGGGAAAATGGTGGCGTACGCTCAATTTGACCCATTCAGCCGTAGATCCGGGCGATAATGCAACGGTTCTTCACACTTTTACATGAGTTGTAGGTCACCAAAAGAATTTCAATATTGCTGTTGAATCATGCTCGTCTTGTGCCGTGAGCACGTGTGATTATTATCTACAAATCTGGCGATGAACGTGACAGTGTGTTTGTCCAACGACGAGCTCACCTGCCCCGAAAATGAACTGAAAACTTTTGGCCTTGTTGTCTTCGAATGAATAGTTATCGATGCTTTGTAAATGATGTATTGGACAGCTAGATGTCTGAAGTGTACATACCTCAGAAATAACTATTGTTGCATGTGTAGATCTATTTAAATTCCATTATTTTTTATCGGCCGGTATAAGTCTTACGGCCGGTATTATGCCAATGCATGTTACTTATTTTTTTTCTTTTTGCCAACTCATGGCAAAAGGAAAAAAGACATTATACCATATTTTCTCGAATAGATAGAGCAAGGTAGAGCTTCACCCCCAGGAAGACTGCAAAACTATACGGATTCTTTTTAGTTGTCAAGTTCTTGGATATGCCATACTGTATGCTGTGTTGGTTCAAAGTTTCATTAGTTGTTTGTAAACTAAAATGTAAGAAATTATTACAAAATGAACTTAGCGCCTTTTTTGGACTTTAAGAGTCATTGCACGAGAAAACCAGGCAGAGGCCGGAAGATGGGGGTCGGCCAAATCGGTTCATACTTTGTATGTGTGATAGGTATGTGGAACTATTAACAGCCATATACTTAAAACCCTCCAGCTATTTTCCGTTATGGCATTCTGGGACCCCCCTCAGAGACCCTCAAAAATCCAACAATTTATGGCTGAAAATTACTGAAATTGCGATGGCTATCCTGAAAAATGTACAAAGAACCTACCTTATATATTTCCATATAGCATAGGTCCTAAAGTTTTACAGATCAAAAGTTGAAGATGATACATTGAAGTTAAGAGGGTGTACTAGGGGGTTACCTGAACCACTGAAAGCAGATTTTTTATCACTGTAAATTTTGGTGATTTTTAAGGCCCATTATCTGCTATACGCAGTGGCTCTGGTGAATGGTTTTACTGTTGCTAGATAGAGGAACATCTACTTATTCAAAAACAATCGTCATCTATTTGGGCCATACATAACGCGGGCCATGAGAGGGGGGTCTTTATGGGGACTTTTCGAGTTTTGGGCTATAATAAATCGGGTAATTATATTATGATATGAGGGTTAGTCATGGCAAATGTTTGTATAGTTGTTTGTAAACAATGTATAACTGTCAAAGATATTATGATTGATTAGTTATGTTAGTTGGGGCTCCACATGGGGGATATAAGGATACTGGAAACGGAATTTGGCCGATTTTACACGTTTTAATTATTGCTTTCTTATGTGATTAAGCTGGTACCTTCTGAAATCACTTCGTATATACCTACTTTGTCGTGCGCAAGTGAAAAGGCTCTGCATGGGGGTTACCAGGACTCCACAAATGTGATACCATTTAATAAACAGAGCACATGGATGCATACCTACTTTAGAAATGTTGAAACAAGACCAAAACAAAAGTCAAAATGAATGCTATTTTGGGATGGATACAAGTGCATTGTACATTGGTTATTAATTACGGAATACAGTACATGTACAGCTATAGACAAAGTGCTGTACACCAATGGCGTGTTAGTATACCTGGTCCTGTTGATTTGTCTATGTGGATGACAATTGGCCAAATGGCCAAAAAAGTTGCATTCATTATGAAATCAGGTGAGGTACTGTAGTCCGAAAGGATGAACAAATGACAAAACACGCAGATTATGATATACCAAACAACAGATTCTGATTTTCGTTCCTTCACATCTTCTTGTTTGTCACTAAAATTGACGTTGGCATTCGAAGACATTGGCATACATTTGTCAATACATTTGCAGTCTACGGCATATATTTGTTCATTTTGTAGCTGCATTGTTTGGTATACAGTATGGTTTAATTTTTTTTCTTAATGTGAAAATGGCCAATAACTGACGTGCACGCGGGTGTCATCCAAAACAACTTAGCCTATAGTCAAGCCAAAAGCAAACTCTATGACAAACCCTTTACACATAGAGCCACATAATAAATCATACGATAGGCAAAAAACAAAAACACTCAAGAAATTATAAAAAAAAATTAAAATGCATTCTTACAACAAGAAAAATTTACTTTTGTTGGACTAGTGATACAATAAAGCACTATCTGATTAAACCTTATCTGTAATTGCTAACAGATTCTGGTCAGACCTAAAACCTGACATACTCGTATTGCAGTTGAGTACAAAAACTCTTGAAAGCTTTTTTTTACATTTTAATTTTGTACAAATTGCGCAACCAAAACTGAAATGAGAAAAAAAAATTAAGGCAATTTGCACATGTGCATCTGCCAAAGATAGTCTCTAATGCCTGTATGAAAAAAAAACTTTCCTTGTCATGGATCCTGTAATGGGCAGATGAAAATGGCCCAATACATGCATTAATTGATTTAGCTTTAATGATTCGAAGCCTTTTGCTGCCAGTTCACTCAAGTTAACATCTTCAAACATAACGGGATGAATGTAGCCAATGCTACTATTCAGTGTGTTCGCAATACCTGACACTCGCCTTCCTCTAGTATAACGCGTCCATGTCAATGGCCACCAAGTCTGTGCTGTCTCTCTGCTACTGAAAGTCTAGCAAAATATTGTAATCTGTGTACCAAACAATGGGCTTGAACAACAGCTTCGCATTAGCTACCTTAACTAGCTGCCTGGGCCACTTAACTATCATCAGCTTTCTGACCAGACAAAGGCCGGGTAATCCAAGGCTGTATGAGTGAAAGTTGATTTTTGTAATTTGTTGCTTTTATTGAATTTGTAGAATACTTTTCACCATAGTGCTTTATCACCACTCCACTTTTGGTGAATATGCGTTTCGACGGTTTAGCTATTTTTAATTTCTTGTGAGTTATTACATGTACATGAATTTTGCAGATCGTACAATACACTGTTCCCTTCTAAAGGGGTCTTACATATACAGGTTTTGTGATAGGCTTTGTTTTTGGTTTGTCCTTATGTTGATAAATGGATAGCCAGGCATACTAACCCGCCATTGGTGGACCGTGGACAGTACTTTGTCTATAGGAACAAATATACCTAAACTGTACCATATTTGTATACCGTAATATTGATGAAAAAAGTACCATGCACATGATTGTATCCATCCCAAAATAGCATTAATTTTGACTTTTGTTGTGGTCTTGTTCTTGAAATTTCAGCATTTATGAAGTAGGTATGCATCCTATGCCCCTTTTATTAATGGTAACACAGTTGTGGAGTCCTGGTAACCCCCATGCAGAGCCTTTTCACTTGGGCACGATAAAGTAGGTATATATGAAGTGATTTCAGAAGGTACCAGCTTAATCACATAAGAAAGCAATAATTAAAATGTGCTAAATCAGCAAAAATCTGTTTCCAGTATCCTTATGTCCCCCATGTGGAGCCCCAACTAACATAACCAATCAATCATAATATTTTTTACAGTTATGCATGGCTTAAAAACAACTATACAGACATTTGCCGTGACTTACCCCCATAGTAAAATATGATTACCCGATTTATTATAGCCCAAAACTCGAAAAGTCCCCATAAAGACCCCCCTCTCACGGCCCGCGTTATGTATGGCTCAAATAGATGACGATTGTTTTTGAATAAGTAGATGTTCCTCTATCTAGCAACAGTAAAACCATTCATCAGAGCCACTGCGTATAGCAGATAATGGGCCTTAAAAATCACCAAAATTTACAGTGATAAAAAATCTGCTTTCAGTGGTTCAGGTAACCCCCAAGTACACCCTCTTAACTTCAATGTATCATCTTCAACTTTTGATCTGTAAAACTTTAGGACCTATGCTATATGGAAATATATAAGGTAGGTTCTTTGTACATTTTTCAGGATAGCCATCGCAATTTCAGTAATTTTCAGCCATAAATTGTTGGATTTTTGAGGGTCTCTGAGGGGGTTCCCAGAACGCCATAACGGAAAATAGCTGGAGGGTTTTAAGTATATGGCTGTTAATAGTTCCACATACCTATCACACATACAAAGTATGAACTGATTTGGCCGACCCCCATCTTCCGGCCTCTGCCTGGTTTTGCCTGGTTTTCTCGTGCAATGACTCTTAAACACTTAATAACTGTGTCAAGTTTCGTTTTTCTTGATACAGCTATGAATTAATTCAACTGGCTTTAATATTACATCGCATTCCATCCAGGCAGACATGTAAGAGAGTAAATGTTAGAAGTTTAGAAATGAAAGTTGGCATGTAACTTACAATTTGTGTATGAAGACATTGGTCTCATACAGGCGTGATTTCAGCTTCCTACAGCAATTGTAATAATAATAATAGTGGCTCAGATCTCGAAGGATTGATCTCCTGATGGAAATCTGAAGCTCATCTTCAAATCATCTCTGATAAGTCAATCATAAAAATCTCAGGCTCCATTTATGATGCAAAAACTGAAACGGTTTTATCTGTTTGGCGAGCCATTTGTCATTATGTATGCTCCGAAACATATTCCAGTTTCTAATTGCAAATCCATTTTGCCATGGTGTTCATCCGGGAACTTGTGGTCCTAGTTCAGAAGCCATATGCAGGAATCAAACTCTGACCTTTGATGATACTAGCAGTATACACATACATGTCATGCAGTGCAAGTCTAACCAAACTAAAACGATTTGCGCGCGGGCGTCTAAACCTCAGACACAAAAGAATTATGTGCCTTTACCTTTGTACCAAATTTCAATTCAGCCTTATGTAAAACCACTTGTATGACTTTTTGAATTGCCCTCATCTAACAATTACTTATAAATCATCCAGTACCAATTACAATTATCAGAAGCATGAGTTTGGAAGTGCATGGTTCTTACATGTACGCTAAGGTTGTTACAAAATCAAGTTTATTTATAGAAAATGAAAGAAGTTGGCAACCAGAAACTACTACATTGTAAGTACACAACAGGTATACTGCTCGACTTCTTACCATTCTAAGTACACAACAGGTATACTGCTCGACTTCTTACCATTCTTGCCTGTTTGGCAAGGAATCTCCTCTCTTTTTGCAGGGTGACTGCAATGTGGCGGTAGTGGTGGGAGAAGCTGTTCAGCCAGTCAATTATCAGGTCGATTGTAGCCACCAAGACCAGCCAGAAGATTCTTAGGTACAGTTTGAGTTTGTCCAATAAGGTTTCTGAAAAGAGACATTACAAAACTGTATAACATGATCAAATGTCACTGACGAAGGAAAGTGGATTCTTTCCGAAACGTCTGACCGTTTCAAAACCATATCCAGTTGCTTGAGTAACTATTTTTGGCGTATCTTATTACCTGGATGTCTAACCTACATCGACGTAACATGATCAAATGGTTTCAAAGTTGGAGAAATTTCTATGTTATAGTCACAACAAGATTTATTTCACAACACTACCTTGCCTCCTTTGATTTAACTAAAAGGAATCTACTTTGAACCAGTACAAGATGTACATTACATGTAACTTTGCTCATGACATATCTGGAGAAGGTCCGAAGTGGTCTGCCAAAAAGTAAACCTGGGTTTGACTTTGAGGACAATGAGGCACTGTGCAGCAATAATGTTTGGCAAAGCTAGTGTTTTAGTTGTGAGAGCCAAAAGCATTCTTTCCTTTAGGAAGTGGGCGCATACAATGTTTTAGAGTTGAATAAGGAATCAAAAGAAGTAACCTTTTTGCTCTTCTCTCTCCTCTTTCAGCTCCTCTTCTGTCAGATCTTCCACTGATGCTGTCCTCTTCATGCCCATTCGCCGCAGTTCTTCAGGAAATACATTTGTTAAACCATCATGTGAAAGTTTGTTCTAAATTCTCAGCCATTTGTACAAGATCCCAAATTACTTAGGAATCTCTAGTGTGCAAGTGGACCGTGGCAAAAGCTGAAGCAGTATGCTGAGGCAAATATGTGTAGCAAATAAGAACTGTGTTTATATTCAGAAAAGAAGTTAGTGCAATTATTTGAGTAGCTAAAATTCATGCATGCTTATCTGATTTTTCATCAAATCACATCTAATTCTCTCATCGTACATGTATACATACTAAAGAATCGTGACAGCTTCTTCTTCCTTGCCTCCCTCCTCTTAGCCTTTAGTTGACTCTCAATGACTGCTGCATGAAGGATCTAGGAAAAGGAAAGGCCCATTTCTAAATTTGCTGCAAACCTGCACCATACATTGATTTTTCATTCAGTGAGTGAGTGATCCCAATAAATTGTCTGAGTTACCTGTCTGCTTTCAATCCTCACTTTTACCACCATTGAAAAACTATGGCATACATGTACATGTGTTCTGTGTTACCCCAATCCAAATATATGTTACAGTAACTAAAATTGTCAAATGGCATTGCACTGGACTGAATGTAGATACATGGTACATGTATATCTCCCACATTTGGAAAGATCATTGCAATTTTGAGGGTGAGGGTGAAAACATTGAGTGTCCAACCTGGAGAGGCCCTGCCTTCTGATCCTCCTTAGTCTTGTCCTTGGTCTCTACCTCCTCTAGCTCCTCCTCATCAGATTCATCACTGTCCGACTCGAACAGGTAGTAATCCCCTCCTCTGATTGCTAGACAGAAGGCCAGAAACAGTCAGACAGGTTCCACTTACCAGTTCTCACATCCTCTCAAATAACAAAATTCAAATTAATGCTACTGTAATACAACCAGATTCATATATCTTGCCAATTTCAGACAAAGTACATTTTCAGTTTTCCATGATGTTGTCCTTGGGTGGCATCAAAGTTCCAAAACTCTTTCTGTTGGATGACAAAAAATTCAATGATCTTGCCCTTGAATGACATGAAAGTTCCACGATCTTGCCCTTATGTAACATGAGGGATCATAACTACATGTACTACGTTAGCATATATCTTGCCAATTTCAAAGGAAAATAATAAAACAATGGCCAGTATCACAATATTAGAACTTCTTTAAGTTACTTTATGTTCAAAACCCAAGCTGTAATCCTGTAGAAAAGCAAAATAACATCATTTTTTGGGTTGTTGATTGGCTGACTACACTCCTTGGCCAGTTTGCAGTGCAAGTCGGGTGAGTGACAACAGCCGGGTTACGAACTCACAGATTCTTGGTCCAGACAGGCCACTAACCACTGGACTATGCATGCTACCGCATAAATATGTATCATATACAAGGACATATATAAGGACAAGGACAAGGTCCACTCAGCCATGAGAAATTCCTCTCACAAGTTCCAAATCAGAAGGAACAACAGTTACTGTAGAATGGTTGGATACAGGTCAATTTTGTCAATGTACAGGGTAAATACATGTAACGTTACAGGTAACAGGGCTCTAGCCAGCTCGAAATTCTTTTCCGTCAGCCAATTCCCATTGTCGCGGAAACACTATTCCAGGAGGTAGAGAGACTGAACTGAGACCTTGAAAAACGGGTTTTAATGAGATTATCGTATGCGAAAGGGCACCGACACACATTGTCAACAATCATAACAATAGCAAAACAAACAGTGTGTGGCTTTTACGGCCCCCAAGCCGCCTGAAGCTTTCACCAAGGAGCTTTTATCAGATTTTGGTCCGTCAAGGTTGACGGATTGGTTTTAAAATGTTTCCGTCCCACACAGCAAATTACCGTCAACTGACGGAAAAACGGACGCTGGCTAGAGCCTTGATGTAACGTTACATAATTATAAGCCTTCAATTCAATTACATCAAAGTTACATTGCTAGCAGAACCAACGTAACGCATTGTAGCTTCTGAAACTAGATTGTCTTAAAATAGGCAAGATCGTTTTCTATACTTAACTTAAGGGAATAACTTAGTAAAACATGTTAGTCAAGCAAACGTTCAATGACAATGCAAAAGATTACACAATTTATGCAAATTTTGTTGAAAACGCAGCAGTACACAATGTACTTCTGGTTAGTGTCACATGTACATTATGTATAACATTATAACTTTAAGGTTGCTACTGCCCAAGAAATTGGCAAGTCTTCATGACTTCAGGTTCCAGCAGTAGAAATTAAATATTGGAACCAATAGGCAATATGTGCATTCATACTTTAATGCTTAAAGAAGCATTGTGTACCTGCATTTGTCCTGCAACAAATATAGTTTATTACACTGAATAACTTACTGAAAACAATGTGTTACAAACTAAAAGTGGAATTTCTGTTAAAAGTTTGGAAACTTGAAAATCGATTGATCATACCTCTGTCAATATCTAATGATATCAAATGCGTTCTATTACGTATGATACCTCATTTGTTTTCTTGTGTGATGTAGTTGCATAGTCAACTCTGGTGTTTAACCTCTGAATGTAGGATCATGGCAAATGTGGTATGAAAGTTTGTAAAAGGTGATAAATTTAGCACAATACAATTGATAAGGCAATAATAGAGATCTGATTGATCAAATTCATGTTTCCAAACATTTTGTGCTGAGTGTACTTACTTAATAGATATTTGTTAGGTATCCTAGACTGCTTCTTTTGCTCATGCAAAAAAAATTAATAGCAAAGCTGAAGGAAGGGTCTGGTTAGTAAATGCTCATGATTCAATTTAGTGGGTGCACTGAATTAAATTTGAGACTATTATGACTTCCAAATCAAGCTATACATGTACGTAGCATGGTAGATCTGCCTTGATTGCTTTTTGTAAGTTTTCTGAAGTTATTTCTATCCTTCTTTCATCAAATACAAGTTGACATGGTTTGAGTCCAGGAATTGAAATAGATTGTTACATGTATATTATCTACTAGTATTTGCTTATTAGCATGCCCTGTGCATCTGCATCACCCAGCTGCAGCTATGGTAATGTATGTGGAGAAAGTCTACGGATGAGTTAGGCTTGGCATTGGAAGTACAGAAGTATTAATACTAGGAGTTGTGCTACATGTACTTTGGCAACATGCTGCAGCAGGCATCCAGCTTCTACTGGCACCCTGCATGATAAGTCTTTATCCCAGGCACCTTCTGAACCAGTGTCATCCCCACGGTTCGTCAGCCAGGGGTACTCCTTATCTCGTTTCTTCTGCCACTCCCCACCCTGCTCCTCATCACTTTCTTTGTCGCCACCTTGATGATTTTTGGAAACAATGTTCAATCTATTCTGGCACATCCGATCATTGGTTAATGCACAAAATCACTCTAGATGTAAGGTCATATATGCAAATCACATCCATAGTGTGGTTAAGTCTCTTATTTTGCAACCTCCGAACAAACCTGCACAAACTAACAATGTCTTGTATCTGCATATTTTACTGCATTGTTGTTGACAATGTATTCTTAGGACTGTGTGGTGCACATGTTTAACTGGATTGTATGGCTGGTTTTGATTGTTATCTAGCCAAACTAAAATTTGTATAAATGTAATTATCATATAGCCAGGGGACGTTGACCAATCAGAAGACCCCATCATGTTGGTGATGATGCCATACACACATGGAAAATCCTTAACAGCTGTGCATTAAATAGTTTTATTAACACACGTGTGTTGATTAAGGGTTAATGACCCGCCTGTTCCTCGGTGTATATGGTGTCATAACGCCTGGTTCTTTGCTATAACCACCTCATAAAACCACCGCATTTGCTTTGCTCACTCAGTGGTTTTATGAGGTGGTTATAGCAAAGGACCAGGCGTTATGACACAATGTACACCGAGGAACAGGCGTGTCATTAACGTTATCATCATATAGCCTACCAAAACTTGCAAACTCCTGTTAGGACTATACGCGTGAATTCCTTTGACAAATTTCTGAAAATTTACATTTTGTTCTTTGGGATATACATTTGTAAGGAGATTATAGATTGAATTTTGAAACCCAATTTAAACAGAAAATATTCGAAACATTGCAGTCTTTGGCTTTTTAGAACAACAAAACTCGTTATCAATGGTAATAGAAAGAGCTGTTCCCGCTTCTGGTCTGTACTTAGTCCCTCTGCTCAGGCCAATGTTTCGCTCCTTTTTGTTGACCAATGCCTGCATATTCCTTACTTTCTTGTGTGTATCACTCCTTCTGATTGGTCAAATGAATTGACACTGGCACTGGTGTCGATTTACACTGGTGAATCGACACCGGTGCGATTCATTCTGACCAATCAGAGGAGCAATATACAGCGGCCTGGCCGGAATCTACATGTATGTGTTACCAATGTGTATAACCAACGTGGAATGAGGCCTTCTGATTGGTCCGCGGCGCCTGGCTATATGATATTGACTTTTGAAAGCTTGGACCAATCAGAAGGACAGACACACAGGATAAATTAGAATGAGAGATACATGAATAAGAATAGCACAGAGCAACTTGAAGGAGGAAAGATCAGACCCCGGAGGGAGGAATGATCATGAATACAGTACAGTAAAAGTTTGAAAAGGCTTGACAAGTTGTCATGCTTCACTCACTCGGTGGTGTGAGGACCTGGCGTTATCACACTATACAAAATGTATATACCTCGGGCCGGGTCATTAACCCTTAATTGTTCAATAGGTCATTATTCAATATTACACCGACAAATGCTTGTGCAGATTGGGCTAGATGTAGTACAGCTAGTGCACGCCAAGCTTTTTCTGTGTCTCCTCCCGCCCCAGATGGAAATGATACTTGTCTTTGTTGTCCCTATAATTCTTAACAAGAGGAATGAAACTGGCTGCTACAGTATCAGGCTTCCTGACACCATTGCCTCCAAGTTTGTACTCTGGGATCCAACAAAACAAGCGAAGGGAGACCAAAGCTCACCTTCATTGATAACCTGAGATCTGATACCAACGGTTGTTGTCACAGAATCAGTAAAGAAAGGACTACAAGTAATTAATTTTCATGATTTCTTTGATGAATTCTAATAAGAAACTGCTTTGGATATCTAATGAACAAAGGCTGCAGTAAATCATTAAAAAGGTGTGGGTTTCAAATTTTGTTCAACTTAATATATGCAGAAATGAGCATTCTTTGTCAGATGTCATTCAAATCAATATATGTAACCTTTATGACTAAATCCATCTAAAAAGCTAATGGTACACGAATATGCTTGTTATGTAGTCTTCCTTTTCAGTTGTCAATGCGTACTAAAGTAAGCAAAATTGTCCACTATTCATTTGACCTACACATGTACTTGACTGAATGAGACTTCACTCCTTCTCTGCCATATACATGTATGTATCACAGTTCTAATTTAGGCAAGGTTTAAGTAATCCCTAATCTGATTTTAAGCAGTGTGTTGTGGTTACCTAATAGTGATTACATGTCTGATAAAATAAGAAATACAAAATACTATTAAAATATATAGAAAGGAGCAAATGCAAAATGATTATATTTAAATGGTCTACATGTACATGTAGGTGATTGAGGGCATTGTGAACATGATTTCACGTCATCTATGTACATTTGTACCATGGAACTCAGTCGGTAAAAGCAGAGATATGTTGTTGCAATACAACATTTCATAATATTATTCAGTTTGTTCCATTTCAAACAGGGTACCTTTGGCAGACTAATACTATTATTCAAATATTCAATTTCACAGAAAGATTTTTTTAGTTTAACAGTTTTTTAAGTTTCGTGAAAAATTCAACTTCCATCTAATCAATTCTCACTCAAATCAAATTCTGACCATTTGTAAGTTTCTACTGATGCTAGGCACTCTGTAGGCCAGCTGCACTTAGCACCTATTTACTTAACTTGTTGCATTCTAATCCTGTGACCTGAAGGACAATAAATACTTTAAAGTTTGTTACATTAAAATTTGTGCAAAAAATTGCCACAAATCTATCACAAACACACACAACAGCTATTCTATACATGTACCAGAAACTGGCAACCCAGTGTTAGGTTTATACGTACAAACACAAACATACAACATTATATTTTTAATAGAACAAACTGCAGTTATGACATATGTACCTGTATTTTCCCACTCAAGACACAGGGTCTTTATATTCTCTTCGTATGTGCTGTTGCAACGGAATGTATACAAACATACAGAGTCATATACACAAAAGGTGACACTGTATGTGTGACACACAAAATGTGACACTCAAAATACATTATCAAATGAATGCATATTGCGAAACAAAAAAGGAACAGATTCTTACTTTGAAAGTGGTCCTTCTCCTTCTCTGTTTTTTTCAAAAACTTTGCCTGTTTGGCACGTATTCTCTCCATGCTAGTTAAGAGAAATTAAGCAATACACAGTTAGGATGAAAAGTTATTCATGTTTAAACCTATCATCTATAGAGATTGTAACACATAGTGTCTTAGTTCCTTTTCCATTTAGACTAGTCTAAAAGTTTGTATAAGTCTAGTTTCTTTTTTTCCTCTGCATCCATAAGACCATATGTGGTCCCTTTGTGCATTTAGCCCTCGGGCATGAATATGCAATAAAGATTATCTATCTATAAGCAAAATATCTGATGTACATATTCCGCAAGTGTATCTTTCATAATCTACTACAGATTCTAACGAATAATGTTCAACACAGGAGGAAGCTGGGAAAACTTTTGATTCAACAGTACCAGCCTTTGTCCTGGAATGAATCAATCCAATGCTTCTAAATGACTTCGCTATATGCTGATTACACATGACTTGAGAAGTGGATCAAATGCTGGGGATACATTATAGCTTATCTTCCCTAGCTATTCAGGGTTGAAGGGCCATGATGTACATGTACCTGTACATGAATAACTCTTTCTGCCCTATTACATGTATCATCATGTCAATTTACATGTCTGACATGTACAGTGTGTGTATAAAAGGTACTCACGATTTTTTAATGCTAACTAAGATCTTCTTTTCCTCTTCTTCTCTAGCCTTCACTTCCTCAATAAGGTTCTGACGAATTAGCTCTGCACCTCTGTTGGAATGAAAGGTATCATATAAGGTGAATTTTAATGACTCATTAGTACGCTACACAGCCAAATTCATTAATTCTTATTTTAAACTTGTATATCAGTAGTGTAAGTGCATTGAAGTTTGTGGCAATTTACTTTCACGGTAGTGGGAAATTTAGTGTTCATGGTGGTTTTGAGTTCATGGTGAAGAGGCCACTGCAAAAAACCAAGAAGTTCAACATAAATTAAACCACCATGAACATTTCTGCATTTACAGTATTCACTGCTTCGATCATCGGATCTTGCCGGAAGTAAATTGTTGGAGTAGTACCAATCAATGATATTGTTGAAGTCAAATCTCACACCTTGAGGCCAGGGCTGATTGTGCCTGTAGGTCTGCTTGGACATGAAGGAAGTAGTAGCTACTGAGGCATCTCTTTTGTAAGAGGAGAAAGCCAAAGCAGAACACGTCCCAGGCCAATCCTGCTTCTCCCATGGGCAACTGACATGTCTCCAGTAGGGGATTATAGTCCACCTCTAGGGAATAACAGTACATATGTCAGACACACAGTCCTGTACAAAAATAGGGGAAAATATCATACAGGTCAATTTCATCACTCAATCTATCATTAAATAGAAACGGGATGATGCCTGCCATGGTACATAATGAATTATGAACAAGACCTGGTTCACCATCTTGGACATGAGTTCAGTGAATGTTCTTGACTATTTGACCTGTATCATTATCATTATTTTCTTTTGAGTGTCTTCACCTTTACTTAATAGGAAAAGGTTATAGCCTTGATATGTATGAATGTGATAGTCTTGATATGTATGAATGTGTTGCAGAATAGTAAATTATGTGAAGTGACCCAAGGCGAAGCTCCGGAAGAAGGTTAAGGTATGGGCAAAAAAGTCACTGGGTCACTGAACGGTCTTCAAACAGAGAACGGAAAAAAGGGGGGGAGGCATTGTTTTAAAGCTTTTACTTCCCCCAAACTTTAGCCCTCTCGCGTCTTGTGTGCCGCACATCTCTCAGCAATGGGGAAAAAATGGCAAATGCTCAAACAGTCTCAGGATGTCACATAACCTCCGTCTGCCGTGTCACACTGTTACCCTATGGCTTGCCAAGTTTCTGATCCATATAATACCGCATAAAGTGCACACGCATAAACATTGCAAATTGCTTCCCACATTCAATCGTCTGTATTACCATGTCTTCCTATACCTTCCAACCTAAAACCAGACCGCCCTTAAGTCAATTCCGCCGAAATGTCTTTGCTCCTAAAGCTCTCCATCCACTTCCGCCCAACCTCTGCGACGTAGATTCAACAGATAGAAAATACAAGCTCTGAGGCGTATTAAAGGTTCTATGGACAGGTGAGGGTGTACAGGTGGTTAATGAGAGGCTGTGGACTGCTCCAGACCAGGTGTCGCCTCTTAACGACGCGAAACCAGGTCAGGAGCATTCACGTGCCTCAATTAGAATAGAGAGAAGTTTAGACTTCATATTTGGTGTGTAGATAGATGCAGGAAAATTGAGCTATACCTGGTATTTTTGGGTACCTAATATCATACTGCACTCTAGAGGAGAGTGTTCTGGTTCTGCTATTAAATTTTTTCTGAATAAATAATATGTACTTGTATCGGCCACTTTACATTGAACTTGGACAAGGCAGCAGTTGTAAATTACTGCCAGGTGTAACCTATTATATTGCGAACAACCATTGAACAAACTGCAACTGGGGCACTCTTAAGAAATATTTAGTTGAGCTTAAAAATTACTTTTGAAATGTGTTTCTGTCGTGTGGTGTGTTTCTGTGCTGATCAATCGAAAATCTAAGCAAGTACAATTTTTGTGTTGGAACTTCCAGTTGAACAGTTCTAGAGTTCCTAATCATACAGTTAAATGTACAGTCAAACTTGTGTTTAACACCTGCTGTAGCAAAATCAAATCATGCCAAAAATGAATTATGATTGGGATCATAAATTTCATATGTATCATTAAATACCGATTTTAGGGCGGACTCAGGGGGTTGAGCAAGTATTTAGTATTTACTGTGACAGCTCACAAAAGCCTGCAAAAACGGTGTAAGCTGAAACTACCATGCGGTCGTGCCTGCAGACGCAGACCAATGAGGAGCCGCCCTTAGTGTGATGGACAGATCTTACATGTGGTCGCAGCCGGCGGGAAAAATCTGTTCAGACCTTTTTCAGTCAGCTAGTTCATGGTAAAGCCTTGGCCAGCTGTGTTTTTCTAATTAAATCATCTCTGGTATTACCGCCAAAAAATCTGATTGTGTTGGGCTGATTATGTGTCTCTACGTGTAATTGCTCGGACCTTCCTGAGGTAGGCATAAAATCACTTTTCGTTAGCGAAAATACCTTTACAAATATCAGATTAAGCTTTACAACAGCAATGTTCCAACGTCTGAATCAGGTATTTCGATTGCCAACCGTGCCGCACTTGGCCCGCTCGAAATGGTTCGATTTACTCAAAGGAAGGCTGTGTGATACAACTTTCAAACCTGTGTGATACGGAAGTTATCACACGGTCCGGAACACCCGTATCGAACTTTTTCGCGTCACAGGTATGACATAAATAGTAAGACTTAGAATCCAGAACCTCTTGGCTCTGAGCCCAACACTCTAACAGTAACAAATTGTACATTATGATGTGCCTACGAAGGCTGCACGTTGTTAAGGAGTAAATAACCGCATGGTCTTTTTAGCGAATGCTCACAAACGCCCACTCTAGAGAAGTCTGCGCTGCACGAATCTCATTTTTTTTGCTTGGAATATGTCCACGTTGTGCTCCCATGTATTAATCCTGAGTTTCAAGTCAATCCATTGACCCGAAGTGACATAAATCAAAGTTTTCGATTCTCGATGGTCTTTTTAGCGAACGCCCAGCAAAATGTCTTTTTAGCGAATGCCCACTATATCCACAAAAATAACGACACCTAAACCTACCGCCACAAACATGTTCAAGATGGTGTCCCATTGACGTGTACGGAGTTTCCGTGCTTTACAAGCATTTTAAGTCCCTGTTTTTGGTCAAAATGTACGGCGACGATACTACCATACATTAACTATAGCAATTCAAAATGGCGGGCACTAGTCATGTGACCTCCTTGCGGGACTGTTCTATAAGTATCGCGGGAGGGACTGTTATAGCATAGCTTCTCATACAACCATTTTAGAGTGAATTCTGAACAAGATTTTCAATTCATAGTGCTATCATCTGACTGATATTTACATTGTGGTCCTTTTTTCTGTGCTATTATTACCCAGGTTTGAGGAACTTAGTGCAAATATGGATATTGATTCACCTCAGTGCCCAATTAATGTACAAAAGGCTCAGACACATTAGTGTTATAAACCTGACTAGGGGCGGGTAACCAATACTAGAAAAACATAGCTATTTATTATTAACAATACTATTTACATCATAATAATAACTCTTCACCAAACTGGACTTTTCTTATCTTTATTCATCACAGAAACATTGTTACAATGAGGATTTGATTAGATGAGTATCTGTTACAGTGTGTACAAACTTATTTCAAATACAAAAATGTATTTCATTTCACTTCCTAAATATTTTTAAAGTATTGGAAGAAGTTGACACATAAACAATATTAATTGCATTATTTGTGTGCAGAAAAATGTGACCACATGCTATTAATAGCCTAATAAAATGTTGGAACATGGCACGAGCGGGCTCCTCTTCTGAGTACAGAAAGGAAATGTTTTATAACATTTACTAGTAGTTATTACATAGAAAATTTCAACTGTAAAATGTACCTTTATTAACATTTACGAACAAATTGTTTTATCTCTTCTTAATAAATGACTGTCACAACAATACAGGTAAGTAAGGTGTGTTTCCTTTTATAACAGGCCAGGTAAGACGCCGTACAGGTAAGTAAGGTGTGTTTCCTTTTATAGCAGACCAGGTAAGACACCGTACAGGTGAGTAAGGTGTGTTTCCTTGACTACAGACTAGGTAAGACGCCGTACAGGTGAGTAACGTGTATTTCCTTTGATTACAGACCAGGTAAGACACCGTACAGGTGAGTAAGGTGTGTTTCCTTGACTACAGACTAGGTAAGACGCCTTACAGGTGAGTAACGTGTATTTCCTTTGATAACAGGCCAGGTAAGACACCATACAGGTAAGTAAGGTGTGTTTCTTTTTATAACAGACCAGGTATGACATCGTACATGTGAGTAACGTGTATTTCCTTTCATTACAGACCAGGTAAGACACCGTACAGGTGAGTAACGTGTATTTCCTTTCATTACAGACCAGGTAAGACACCGCACAGGTGAGTAAGGTGTGTTTCCTTTGTCTATAGACCAGATAGGGTATTACACAGGTGAGTAAGGCGTCTTTCCTTTGCCTATATACCATATAGGCCATTATACAGGTGAGTAAGGCGTCTTTCCTTTGCCTATAGACCAGATAGGGTATTATGCAGGTGAGTAAAGCAACTTTCCTTTGCCTATAGACCAGATAGGGTATTATACAGGTAAGTTAGGTGTCTTTCCTTCGCCTATATACCAGATAGGGTATTATACAGGTGAGTAAAGCAACTTTCCTTTGCCTATATACTACCATATAGGCCATTATACAGGCGAGTAAGGCGTCTTTCATTTGCCTATAGACCAGATAGGTATTATACAGGTGAGTAAAGCAACTTACTTACATGTACCTGTATAATGCCCTATCTGGTCTATGGGCAAAGGAAAGACACCTTACTCATCTGTGCGGTGTCTTACCTGGTCTGTAATCAAAGGAAATACACGTTACTCACCTGTACGGTGTCTTACCTGGTCTGTTATAAAAGGAAACGCATCTTACTTACCTGTATGGTGTCTAACCTGGCCTGTTATTAAAGGAAATACACGTTACTCACCTGTATGGTGTCTTACCTGGTCTGTAAACAAAGGAAATACACGTTTCTCACCTGTACGGTGTCTTACCTGGTCTGTAAACAAAGGAAATACACGTTACTCACCTGTACGGTGTCTTACCTGGTCTGTAAACAAAGGAAACACACCTTACTTACCTGTACGGCGTCTTACCTGGCCTGTTATAAAAGGAAACACACCTTAATTACCCGTATTGTTGTCATTTATTAAGAAGAGAAAAAAACAATTTGTTTGTAAATGTTAATAAAGGTACATTTTACAATTGAAATTTTCTACGTCATAACTAAATGTTATAAACATTTTCTTTCTGTACTCAGAAGAGGAGCCCGCTCGTGCCATGTTCCAACATTTTATTAGGCTATTGATAGCATGTGGTCACATTTTACTGCACACAAATAATGCAATTAATATTGTTTATGTGTCAACTTCTTCCAATACTTTAAAAATATTTAGGAAGTGAAATGAAATACATTTTTGTATTTGAAATAAGTTTGTACACACTGTAACAGATACTCATCTAATCAAATCCTCATTGTAACAATGTTTCTGTGATAAATAAAGATAAGAAAAGTCCAGTTTTGTGAAGAGTTATTATTATAATGTAAATAGTATTGTTAATAATAAATAGCTATGTTTATCTAGTATTGGTTACCTGCCCCTAGTCAGGTTTATAACACTTATGTGTCTGAGCCTTTTGTACATTAATTGGGCACTGAGGTGAATCAATATCCATATTTGCACTAAGTTCCTCAAACCTGGGTAATAATAGCACAGAAAAAAGGACCACAATGTAAATATCAGTCAGATGATAGCACTATGAATTGAAAATCTTGTTCAGAATTCACTCTAAAATGGTTGTATGAGAAGCTATGCTACAACAGTCCCTCCCGCGATACTTATAGAACAGTCCCGCAAGGAGGTCACATGACTAGTGCCCGCCATTTTGAATTGCTATAGTTAATGTATGGTAGTATCGTCGCCGTACATTTTGACCAAAAACAGGGACTTAAAATGCTTGTAAAGCACGGAAACTCCGTACACATCAATGGGACACCATCTTGAACATGTTTGTGGCGGTAGGTTTAGGTGTCGTTGCGCGACGGCCGATATTTTTGTGGATATAGTGGGCATTCGCTAAAAAGACATTTTGCTGGGCGTTCGCTAAAAAGACCATCGAGAATCGAAAACTTTGATTTATGTCACTTCGGGTCAATGGATTGACTTGAAACTCAGGATTAATACATGGGAGCACAACGTGGACATATTCCAAGCAAAAAAAAATGAGATTCGTGCAGCGCGGACTTCTCTAGAGTGGGCGTTTGTGGGCATTCGCTGAAAAGACCCTCCCGTAAATAACAAATTGTCATTGCTTTGGATCTGCATCTGAATGCCACGGACGCATAATCCCCAAACCGAAGGTGGAAGGTGAAACCGGGCACAAATAAAGCTGGAAAAAATCAGATTATCTTACCTACATCATACCCTGGAATCATGCATACCAGACTGAGGAGCTGAACAAAGAAGCAGCTCTTCTCCTTTAAAGTCTTAAGATAAGCGCAGGCTGCAACCTACAAAGAGCAAAGATATACATGTAGAATGAATAAATGGCGAGCAAAAGCACTGAAGTAAGGGCTTCTTTCTCAGTACTCAATGTCCAATGTTAAAGGTGCTACTGAAACAATAATATACCCTTTAAATGTCTCTAGCATACATAACAATACTTGAATCTATAGACTCTATTACAAACACACTTATAGATTGTAACTTTCCATGTAGTAAGATTCGAGTGAGAGAGGATATCATACTTTAACTCAAAAAGCCAATTCACCTGCAGAAACCCTTTGATGAAGATGACAGCAAAGTTATAGGCAATCAATTTGTGCCATCTGAAACACAAAAGCACATTCAACTTCATTGACACAGACCTTTCTATCCTGCTCTACGTACTGAACTGATAGAAAAAAAGACTGACTAATTAGGCAGTTAAAACAATTAAACTCATTTTACGACAGTTGTCAAAAAATTGTCAGACACATAGAAGGGCCTCACCTCTTCAGAATGACATTGGTGGGGCTCATGAGGAATTCTTGACCATGCAGTAGGAAATAAAAGCAGCCGACCAGGTAGCCCAAACAGAACAAACTGATGCGTGTGGTCCCAGTGATGAATACGATGGCCAGAGTTACCCAGAATAAGTATCCAAACACAAATTGCTGTAAATATATGTAATTTGTTCAATTCAGCATTTTGGAATTACTTTACAAGAGATGCTTTACAAGAGATGCTTCCCCCCATCATTACTGGTTTATGTGACAATATTCATTCTAAGTGTAACCCTAGTTCACCTTTATCCGCGGGGTAACCTATATTCGCTGTTTTCAAAAGCAGGGTTATTAGGGCTATGATGCCGACAAAATGTGAGTTCAAGCTGGTATATTTTGGAAATATTACAATTTGAAACAACCGTACGATGACTTGATATCCCTAAATGCGCTGTTTTGAAAAACATCGGATAAAGATTATACCACGGTTAAAGGTGAACCAGCGTTACACAGTTTCAGCGGCACATACATGTGTACAAATATATAAAAGAGTAAATGGGCCCCAAGAGATTGTATCATAGTTATAAAACTTTAAGGTTTTATTAGTCCCAACTAGGGGTGGGTACCGGTATGGTGTACCGGTACAAAACCATTTTTTTTATTGGACTGGTCCAGAAAAACTGGACCTGAAAAAAAATTGGTGAACCAGATGTTGGACCTATTACAAAATTAACAGATTATATGAATCATATATTCGAAGAGAATAACTAGAACGAAGTAGAGTGGAGTCTATAGTCATTTCTACCAAGTTTTACAATCAATCGTACAGAGGCAGTAAGCCTTGTAGGATTTTACAACGCCAGTGGGCGTCAAATACTCCACAAAACAGATTTCTTTGTTGTGAAATGGACCATTGCTTTGAGCATCGTCCATCCACAAGTTTTCACATACTGAATCAGGTTCAGGTCCAAACCTGGACCTCTGGACCTGAACCGGACCTGAATTTTCGGTAATGGTACCCACCCCTAGTCCCAACTGATACAAAACAAATTTGAGATTTAAGCTTGCTTCTTCCTGACAGGATTAGGTACAATGTAGATGCTTTTTTTTGTCCTGAGTGATGTGGTCAGGTGCTGATGGCTGAGGAGAGCTTCTTGCGGATAGTGGGTAAGTGCAGTAACCAGTAGATGTCCTACATGCCAATTACCTTTGGTTATATTTGTGGACATGGACTGTCTGAAGAACAAAACTTGTGTGTGTGTGTATCAATCAATCAATCAATTGCATTAGAAAGCAATACAGCTCCAGGAAGACAGTTTCTTTATCTAATATGCAGCCATATGAAATCTGATGAGTATTTTACAATGGAAGTCAATGGAACAGCCTTACTGGCGTATGAGACCATATCATACATGGTAACCGTTGTACTTCTCTTACTATAATGTTATATAGGGTCAAAACACCATTTTAATCAAAACCTGCACTTACCTTTATCATGTCCAAATATGACCTTGAAGGGCAGACAGAAATAAAATGACACCAGCATTAACCAATTGACAACATAGATTCTGTTGATGGCATGAATTGAGATGCATGACTGTACTGATAGCAGAAATAGCATGGATGGGATATATCCATAAGTTTGCAGGTTGGGTTGAATATGAAGGTCTGAAAAATATCACTACAACTTATGCATGTAGGGGATAGTTTCTCATTTGCATAACGGTACGTTATAAAATTATGAACATCTTTGCCTAAGCTACCTGCATGCCTAAAATGATGGAAATCTGTCATTCCTTTCTTCAGTTATCCTCTTTTGAATGTCTTGATAAAAATGCCTGGTCAGTCTGTACTAAAATCAAACATACACGAATGGGGGGCTCAAATGTACACCACCTTGTCCTGATGTCAAAAGCTACATGTATCTGCTACCCAAATGTCAAGACCATATCATGTCTGAGACATGAGATAAAAAATTGTACATTGAAAAAACTGCTATAATGATAGAAAATTCTCATTAATCATGCAAATGTACTCCCATTTTGCATAATTAGTATTTCACTTTGTACACTACATATCAAAAATAATGACAAAAATGAAATTGTTTCTTTCTTGAGAACTTGAAAACAAGCTGCTAGGGGTTCAAACTTCCTTATCCCTTATTCTTGAGCACAAGAGCTATTTCAAGGCACCCAATGCAATTTTTGCCACACACAGATATAGACATGCACACAGACAGACCAATACATGTACCTTACGGAGCTCCATTTAACAGAATTCTAAAAAAAGTTGATTGCTGACATCTCCATTTCTTACTTGGCAACAGTGAAGTCTGGAACAGGGTTTGTCATCATAGCCTCAATGTCATCATGAATGTCCTGATTGTCCCCTCCCACTTCTATTGTAGAAGGGTTCCCCTCCACCAAGAAGACTTGCCATTGGATAGACACAAACAGCAGCTGGAAGAAGTCCGCTACACAACAAAACAGCAATTAATATAGATCAATCAACATGTAAAAGAAAGGGAAGCAGATAAATATACTTCCAGAACGGGAAGGGTTAGATGTCACAGAAAAATCAATAAAAACGGAATTAAGACATTAGTCGAAATAATGCCACTCGCTTACTTAAAGCACCTTTAGGCATAGGCCACAACTTAAGGCCACACCAACTAAATGTTTGACAATTATCTAGGCATTGATGTCTCTTTTAAGAAAAACAATTCCTGCTAATTTCTACATAATGCAAAAAAGGGAGAAAGGTCATCAGAATCTAACAGTATACAAAAACATGTACAACTGTTGTACATTTTTGTTTGTATACCTATGAAGTCAAAAAGCCTGGGTTGACATCTCTACGCAAACCCTAGGCCTAAGGTAGTCTTAATGACCTAACCAATGAAGGAACATCAATGAAAGAAAAGAAAATGTGTCACCTAATAGGAGCCAGGAGTTTGGTCTGAGATTATAATCAGGCAGAAACATCCACCTCACCAGGTTGTCTGGCATGCCACGGTTGTACCAAGGGTACACTGCAATAGGACGCACGCTGTTATTAACTTACATGTACATTCACTGTCACATGGTCATCAAGGAGAAAAGAACAAAGTTTATCATGAGAAATGGCACAGAAAATATCACTAATTTCTACTTCATCCATGTATTTGTTTGTTAAATCAAAAATGCACAGATTTTTTTTTAAAGGGGAGAAAAAAATCGTAGGAGACATAATTTAGGTCCAATCTAGACACTCATGACTGCCGACATCTGCTCGCAGATGTCGTGAAGGATCTATAGACACAGGAACAGGATGTAGCACTTGGATTGCAGTCATAACACATTGCGTGATTTTCAAAATGGCCCTTTAGATAGAACCGTTTGTATTTTTGCATCATGAACGGGGCCTAACTATTATTTCACACCTACCAACACAGAGCCCTGGTGGCAGGCCCATGCACAGCAGGTACTCCACTATCATAATGCTGGAGAGTGACACAGCATAGTATGGCCAGATGCGTAGATTGTCCTTTCTATCCTTTGGATACAACAGGATGATTCCCAGCCAGATCCCATGCAACACAGCGATGAAATCCAACCTTAGCCAGATGTTGAAAACTGCCATCATGTAACACATCTGTAAGAAGCAAGCAAAGGCAAACCAAGTCTTTTATTGACAATTGCAACGAACAAATGAAAACACATCTTGTATTAGTATAAAGAGGTGTGGTAAATACATGTATGTCACATCATGTGCTATTCTAACCTCCCATCTCTCTGTTTGTTCCCATCTTGAACATCAGACTTTCAAATTTAAAAATCATGAGAAAAAGCAAAGCCTAAATAAGGTTGCATGGTGTAAGCAAAATATTTTGGAAATGCTTCTTGCGATAAGATATAACGTAGAGTGGGATACATTACTGTATGTACATGTACAAGGTATTGTGCACTTTTAGTTGCCTTTGGATTATGCACATGCGTTAAGGCGCATAAGACAAAAGTCACTGAGGTTTCATGAGCAGTTAAGAACCACATACACAGGCACTTAATGTCTCTTCTTTATGCAAAGCAATGATGATGATGATGATACAAAGCAATGAAATATCATTGCAATCATGCAGCAACAGAACAGAAAAAATATGTCTCTAGCAAGTGTCAAATTTTTCCAAGTCACACATGAACTAGACACACACACAAAAAAAACACCAAACCTCTTCTTGGGGAAGGTGATAACTGGTACTATCAGAAAGATATACATATGTATGCACAAAGCTTAGGAGCATCTGAGGCAATTCTAAGAAAATCCTAGCACAATGATTTTCCCAATAACCAATAACATTACAACTCACTGAATGCATCAATCTCAGGTGAAGTGGTGCACCATTGTAGCAGCACCATTTTAAATTGAAATCATTAAGGTTCCTGAGCCAAAGATTTGCACCTCAAACATACTACACTGTAAGGTTTGTCTAATATGTATCCTTTCTGCAAATTTCTGTAAGTATCAGATGTCATTTTGCAGCAGCCTTAGACTTAAGCGGATAGTCATATAAAAATATGTCTGTACGGGGAGTGCGGGAGCTTCTGTTCACTGTTCACATTAAAATGTACATTGTGTGACCGCTTCATCTGTGGATACAGTGTTTCATTAGGTTGGAAAATCACTGGCATGCTGTATAAAGTAGAACCAGTCAGTAGTGCCCTGACGAAGGCCCACTGAAATATTGACAGATAAAAAACATTGGTTGTGTATAATGAACTTGACTATGGTTTAAATACAACATCAATATCCTTTCTCTGTGCTACATAACAATGTACATGTAGCTTGCCTATTCCATTTCTTTTCTTACCTCTAGTCCAAATTTGTAGAAGAAGAAGTTAGTGAAGTATTTCAGGCACATGAACAAGCCCTCATCAGCATTCACTCTTTTGACGCTGGGAAATATGATCCCAGGTAAGGGGTCCTCTGGGGGTAGGCCCTTGGCCAACCGTATGTGCTTCTGATGTCTCTCTATGGTAACAAAAAGCACTAGGAACAAGACCACCACCAAGTAATCCTGAAAAGAAGAAAACAGTCAGTAGCTTACAGTGACTCATCACAATAATCAGTAAGCACAAACATACACGTGCATACGTGTATTTGACTAACTTGAAGTAGAAAACTAATTGACTCAGCCACATGCCCATTATATGATTGTATATGAAATAATTCTGACAATAAAATCACTGAAAATCTGCATCTTTTACAGTTAAGGAAAACATTTGAATATTATTTCTGTTACCATGTGTGACACAGGCTGAATATTGCAGAAATTTGTTATTGAAAACAACTTCTCCTTAATGTTGAAAACCATGTTGTCATTGTTATGTGTTTTGAACTTTCCAAGCCCAGGTCTCTCACTCCTTACCCTGGGAAAACGCAGACTCCTAACGAGGCACGCAAAGTTTACCGATCCCTACAACACGCACGCACGGGACACCCGCCGGCCCTCGTACCAGCTGGCCCCTACTAACACGAGCGATGTTGGGGACCGGCGTAAGTGGGGCCAGCTGGTAGTGGGGCGGGTGCATAGAGGCGGGAGGGCGCGCGTTAGGCAGGGGATCGGTAACTCTTATTTGCGACTCTTATTTGCGAAGCTTCTCGAGCAGGTTTCCCAGGGTACTCACTCCTATTACAGTAACAAGTGTGAAACTCTACAGTGTAATTTGAAATGTGGAACTTTTTTCTTTCTTTCTTTATTCATTAAAATCAACCTTACAGAGATTAATTCTTAGCAGAAGCATCTCTGAATGCCGTTGATCTTTACAATGTGACTCAGAGTAAATACTTACAACGACTAGACAACATGTACAATACGCATGACATACACAGTACATAGACAAATAAAACACTTAGGCACCAGTCATTAATTTGTTTTACAGTCTGATTGTATAGTGTAGGAATGAGTTGCGCAGTCTGGAGGTCCTTGCTTTTGGGACCGAGATACTACATGAGCTTCGAAGTGACCTCCCAGTGACCTCTGACCTGACCGGAGGGACCATGTCATGTAGCTTTTTGTTTATCTTGGCATCTTACACCTGGAAGGACCTCTGTTTTCCCAAAACATGCAACCTCCAGTTAAAGCAATATAATACAAGTCTAGGGACAGCCCTAGGCCTAACCAAATCCAGGGAAAATTGAAAGTGGTAGGGAGGCCATGGTTAGCTACTGTAATTCCTGTTTTATTAACGGTAACTTTATGTTCACGGTTTTCACGGTGACGTCTGTGCCGCGAAGTTATCATTGCCGTTAAAAAATCATTCGTCTTTCGCCCCCCTCCCCCGCTACCATCCAAGTACTTAGAACTAGTACTTACTAGTACGTTACGAATGTCTTATCCATTCACACAACACACTTTCAACACGCAACGATCGCCACAATAACAACTCAAACACAAATTCTCCTCAAGAAATAAAACATTTATTCTACAAGCACAAAATTGTGTCATTTCTTTTACTTATGTTCATGTTTACGTTACGATAACATAAACCGCTATTTTGTTTACATCGCCGCTAGCAGGCAGCATGTGTACATTTACAAACTAAAAAACTACTACAGTGCTATTCAAGCAAGGAATTACTACAGGATCATCACTGAAAGTACTAGTACTAGTACAAAAAATGACTCGTATATTTGTACAACTACAGCTAGCGATACATAAAAAAAATGTTACAAAATGGCGGTACCCAAGCCAAGCGTTAGACAAAGGAATTTTCAACAAAGTCGCGGAATTTCAGGTGATGAGTACAAATAAACCAGCGAATTTACTGAAATACCAGTATGTTGTAAAAATAAAAGTTGATTCAACACATATACGATACAGGGAGTCATTATTGTATAGAAATGTGCCACCGGCGACCGGAGGAAAAAGAAACATATCGGCTTTGTTTACTAACAAAACTTACGTACACGCCGTGACATGGCTGCGATAACAATCTACTTAGTACATTATCATAGTTTAACTAGATTTCTACAAGTTAAAAACTGAACAAAAAATAAAACCGAGTAGTACCGGTCTTTACAAATACAAGCAATGGCTATGGAATTACAGCAACTAAGATTCACAACAATAATAGCGGGGAAATTTTTACGACTAGAAACGTGGCAAACAAAACTCCGCTTACATGCCGAAAAAAAGACGTTCGTTTCATAATTCTGAGTTGGAACTACTGTAAATATCGGAGAGATAAACTCTTCACCTTCTTGTGTACAATTTGTGTACAATTTGTGTCCACAAATTACGCTGAAAGTTTAAAACTTAGCGCCGTCTTTCACGCCGAAAATATTTCAAAATGGCGCCCGCGTCGCTTGTGTTTGGCGTGGGTATCCCGTCAGCCTATGCGGCAAATGTGATTGCGACATATCAGGGGTCATTGGCCCTGTTGCGTTCCGTGCGCTGTCATCAAATCACGGCCGAAACAGGCCGACTTTCTTTTGGTGAACCGCCGCCACCGCGAACATAGAGTGCCGTTAACACTTAATTTTTTCTCACACCGCGAAATTTTGCTACCGTGAACATAAAGTGAATTACAGTATATGTGTAAAAGGAGCTGAATCTAAATGTCAAGTAGCACATAACGCTCTTTCTTCTACATTATTTTGCAGCATATCTGTCCACCATGCCAGTGACACATTTGATGTATGACACATATAACTATCACAGTCAATGACTACATACAGTAAGTCAGAGTGTTAGTATAGAGGAAAATCTTCTTATAGTGCCATACAAATGTCTAATGATCTTTATGGATGAAGTCTGTATATGTTCATGTTTATGTCATTTTTTTGTTGTTTTAGGTCTGTGAACCCAAAATAAAGACATGAATGAAGAAAAAAATGACTGACCCTGATGTTGTACAAAGCTGGGGTACTCTTCCTATAACCAACCCACTCAGCACTGTCCACACTCTGGTGTCGACCAATCAAAGGGTGTTCAGTTGGTCCAAAGGTAATGTTGGACATTGGCTGAAGGAAAATGATAAGAGGTACAATGCAACTCTTAGATAATGTAGGGGCTCTACAGAATAGGATTGTACTCATAGTCTCATACTCATAAATCTTGATGTTGTAATATAGTAACACTGTCTTCAACAAACAACTGGATTCTAATCCTAATCATCTTCATGTTTTAGAAAAATTTCATTTAATAACAATACTGTTTGCACATAATAAAATCTCCAATGACATGAAGTACACATGCAAGACACATCACACTGTAGTGACACTGCTAACCTCCAATAAAAGTTTTTTGAATCATTAAAGTGAAGTGATTATTCAGGCTACCATGTAATGTCTGCAAGGTTGGGATTTGAAAAAGGTGCTAAAGGCAAAACAATGGTCAATTTGACAAATGTGGCTTATATCACATTCATTACTGCTGTTGTGAACACCTCAATGGTGTCTGCCATTTTGGAAGCACAATGACTGATTACTATGATGTATGAGGACAAAAAGTAAGATTCCTTGAAATTACGATCGCTGACCCCCTCCCACGGCTTGGTTAACAATATGAAAACAGAATGGAAGATTGATTAACTTATCACTGCAACATGCCGTCTTTGTGAGCTCAATTTTTTTTCATGTTCTTTGCTGTACATTGTAAAAAAAACTAACAGGGGTGCCTAAGCATTTGCACAAACCCTATGAAATTCGTACGAATATTATGTAATACACACGAATCAGTATGCGAAAACGCACCAATCTTATGAAATTTGCACAAATCACTATGTGATACACACAAACCTTATGAGATTTGCATGAACCTTATGCAAAACGGAGGCCGGGAGGAGGCATGGAATAGACATATACCACCACAAAGACGTATTTGATAGCCTGTGAGCTACTGTTTTGCTTCAATTCGGCGTCTTACATCGTATTTTCCGTCGCCAAAGATCAAAGCCGCCATCTTGAAAATCCTGCTCCGTCTATCACGTGACCCAGGCAGTGGTTGGGCAATTTTGTATAAGGTTCGTGCAAATCTCATAAGGTTTGTGTGTATCACATAGTGATTCGTGCGAATTTCATAAGATTTGCGCGTTTTCGCATAGTGATTCGTGCGTAACACATAACATCTATTATCATAATACCGGCACGTTTACGACGATTTCTCTAGCCATACTGATTTGACAAATTGTCAACGCATCATTTTCTCCAGTTACATGTTGCTGTTATAGCTTACCGTTGCCACTTCTTCTGTGTAACTTTTTTTGTCTCTCTTGTCCTGCTAAAAGCGTAATATTGTAATTGTAACACGCCGCGGAATTACACGGCGAACGGGCGCGTGGTTGGGAGGGGGTTTAAAATACCGGCCGGAAGAAACACGGCACAATTAACCTCCGCTATGTACCTTTATACGTCCTCTGATGTTCCTTCCTTTTCTGTTAGTAAATGCATAAAACATAATCTGCATGAGCATACAAAATGTCATGAGAAATCGGACTTATACTGTCAAGAATTTTCAGTTAAATTTTGTCCCTCACAACCGCTATGACGCAACACTTTACTGCTAGCGTAGATATAAAAATGGCCCCAAAATGTCGGCGTACGTTCAATTTTGCCCATTCAGCCGTAGATTCGGGCGATAATGCAACGGATCTTCACACTTTTACACATTTTTACATGAATCATGTTCGTCTTGTGCCGTGAGCATATGTAATTATGATCTACAAATCTGGCAATGAATGTAACAGTGTGTTCGTCCCACGACGAGCTGCCTACCCCGAAAAAGGTACTGAAAACTTTTGGCCTTGTTGTCTTCGAATGTTTTGTTATCGATGCTTTGTAAATGATGTATTGGACATCTAGATGTCTGAAGTGTGCACACCTCAGAAATAACTATTGTTGCATGTGTAGATCTCTTTAAATTCCATTATTTTTTATCGGCCGGTATAAGTCTTACGGACGGTATTATGCCAATGCATGTTAATATACTTATGAATTTCATAAGGTTTGTGCAAATGCTTAGGCACCCCTGACTCATATGAAAATCATAACTGTTACATTTTTTTAGATTAACTAATATCATTTACCACAGTACAGTTGGTTTCAAAGTGCTCCATCTTGACCATGGAGAGTTGGAAGAGCATCTTGGTGAGAATACCAAATGCAGCCCACACCATACTAGTGTAGAGTGCTGGCTTCCTCATCACCTGCAGTGGGATGGCCAGGGACCACAGCACCAGGAACATCAAGTTCATCACAGACACCTACAGAACAACAACAGTCAGACTACAAACTGACACTCAAGCACTGCAGATTTTGCCTGCTTGCTCACTCATCACTCTACTCACTCTCACTCACTCACTCACTCACTCAGACTCACTTACACTCACTCACTCACTCACTCACTCACCCTTATGCTCAATTGCTCCATCACTCACTGAACAATCCACCCACCCACTCATTCACTCTCATCATCACTAACCAACCCACACTTAGTCTCTCTCTCTTTTACTCAGTGACACTCACTCACTCACTCACTCAGTCTCACTCAGTCTCACTCACTCTCTTCCTTTCTCACACTCACTCACATCAATCTTTCAGTCTCTCCCTTCCATACACTCACCTCAATAATAGCCACGAGGATCATGGTGAGAAACAGGACCTTGAGGAAATGGAGCTCCAGCATGCGCCAGATAAGAATGGTCATCTGCTCGTACCAAACACCGATTTGGTAAAAGATGTCCTGTATGACTTGTTGCCCTGCAGGGATGCATTTTGATCTTTGATTAAAACAGGAAGTGAAGTGACTTGGAAAAGTTGTTCCACCATTTTATAATCTTTCTGTCATGTCCGTTATGTGTGTATTGAAATATTTTTATGTGGAGGACCACAGGAAGAATAGCTGACAACATTGTTAAGCTAAATGTTGATCCAAATAAAGTCAAGTCATTAACAAAACCCAATTTTGTCATTTACACATTACATTGTGTGTAAATATTTTTAATCACACTATCAACTTACACTGAAGTGTTTTGCCATCCTTCGTTACAAAAATGCCATAAAGAGCACATCGCTGCTGGTGCCAACCACATCAATACACTTATTGCCACATTTTGTACTTGAAAGTGACACTAAAAATGACAATGACAGCTTCAGCTACATGTACGTCGAGAAAAATATGAATTTAAAGCAAAGAGCAAGCTGGTACTTATTGATAAACCCTGGTTTCCCTTAATAGTGTTCTATTTATCCTGCAGTGCAGGGACATGTAACGTTATAACGCTAGTTAACCTTTAACCGTGGGGTGACCTTTATCCGTTGTCTTTAAAAACAGCACATTTAGGAGTATCAAATCTGCGGACAGTGGTTTCAAATTTGCAGTATTTTCAAAATGTTCCGATTTGAAACCACCGTCTGTCGACTTCATATCCCTAAATACATTTTTCTTACAAACAACGAATAAAGGTTACCCTCGGATAAAGGTGAACCAGCGTTACTAGAAAAAACCTTGTTGTCTAAGGTATAATGGTGAGCATCACTGAAACAGACCAGAATGTTATGGACCCATGTTAAGGCCATTGATGCAAATAAGAATATAGCCCATAGACCCAAGTGTACAAGATCACAGTGTGTCTGGGTACATTCTGGTCAGGGGTTATATCGTCATTACTACATCAGGTTGACAAGTCATGCATTGGAACTACAAATGTACATTTTGTACAACTGGTATGGATGGATACATTTAAGTTAATATGCATGTCACTAAGACTGTGATACTTCATTTTTTGTACTTGTATCTAAATGAGTCTTGTGTTCCTTACCAATGGTGTTCTTTCCATCCACTATATGCAGCATGAATAGAACATTTAAAGGGTAAGTCACAAAGCAAACAAACCATAACTAAAAATTCACATCTTCAAACAGCCAAAAAAAGATGTTCACATTTCTGCATTGTGGGGATGATGTTACTTATGTCAGAATAATGTTATTTATTTGATATTTTTTAGTCTTACATGCCTTCATAGACAGAAATCCACACATCTACTGTTGTGCTGATCATGCTATTTGCATAATGTGAGATACAAAATGTATGTAAAAAGTTTATACATTAATGTACTGAGAATTTCAGAGCCAAAACTGTAAGTAATCTTAAAATCTCCATTCAGATGGTCATTTGTAACTTGTTTCAAAATGTAACATTACAAAAAATCAAGCCGTGGTCAATTCCCCTTTTTTTCTACCTGGTCCAGAAATATTAAAGCCAGCAGAACATAAAAGAGGTTCCCGAATTGACTGTTGCTGTTGGACATCTTTGAAGCTTTGTGGGGAATCAAAAATTACCACAAATGGCCTGTCAACAAACTTCAGTAACAATTAGTTAAGAGTGAACCACCAAATGTGTTCGATCATGTTCCTTGGTTTGTCAGAAAGTTGGACAAAAGACATTCTCATGACACAACAAAGTCATATTCATCAATTGTGAATACCATTGTGCAGTGTAATAACTTAGATTCAAGCTATAACGTAGAAAAATGACCAATAAAAGAGAACAGACACTACAATACATAACGTTACCTTTAACGGTCATAACAAGTATGGCAATAAAATGTATTGTCATAGCTAGTATTGTCAACAGCATGCTTGCCAGTGCCAAAATCACGTATGGACACACAAGGGGTTTATCAAAATCAAAGCCGCCAAAATTATTCTCCCATGCTTAGATTTTGTACATTGTTACTGTCACAATGATAATATCATTCTGTATCTGTATTATCTTATATATTTGATACAACTGCCCTTCGGCATAACACAACGACATTCAGCTTCACAGGCTGTAAGAGCTGGTTACAGTTACATTGTACTATCTGTCTAACTGCAAGCGTTCCTTAAAGCTATCTGCTGAGGATGCCCCTACTGTACTTGATGGTAACACTCTACAGTAGGTTTTGTTTAACGAGTGTAACGTGAAACAACCCCAAACACGGATGTTTTGTCGGTTATGTCAGTATTACATCATCCTGTTCAGTTTCAGACCAATTCCAACAACCTTTACAAAATTGTATCATCTTAGATTTTCTGGACCAACGCATCCCACAGGTATTCTTTACATCTCGCATTCAAAATACTAAATGCCCAGGTACATGTATAAGGGTATAAGAGCATGAGTAATAGTCTTAATGCTACTCTTATTGTAGCAGAAGTCTTTCCTTCCCTATCATTTTCAGAAAGCCGATCTAACCAACTTGATGTTGTTCATTGAACTTCAGTTTGTAGAAGAGTCTATGTGGGACTTTGTCAAAAGCTTTTAGTAAAAATACTACCGGTAGTATTGACAGATCCACCTGTCTTTTATCGTTCATTCCACCAGCTATGTCATGAATTTATTGCTAACATAAGTTGTGTTTCTATATATAACGGGGGCCGCCCTAAGATGCTTCCTGCCCTAAGATGCCACGGATTTTTTGCTGATCTTATTAATATGCATAAGTACGCCGTGTTTGGTGCCACTGACTATGATAATTAGAAAGGTTAATAAAAAAAGTCCAAACAAACAGCTGTTTTTTTTTCATTAAAAAAATACCTAACGGGAGGGGGCCATACTTCGACAGCCGTTCTAAGTGGATGCGCATGGCTTTTGTCAATGTACATTTTACAGTGAACTCATCAAAAACAAGATGGACAGAATCGAGCCGGTACCACTGTTATTGAAGCTGTACAGATATATATTTAATTCAACGGTAGCGTTCCGCACTGTACATTGACAGCGCACGAAACTTACGGCAGGTTTTCGGCTTGCGTCCTAGCAGAACGTTCCAACACAAAAAAGGGGTCCAAACTCCGACATAGTAACAACCAGACCATCGCCGTGCATTTTTAAACAACTTATGCAAATAGAATAGCACTTAAAGTCTTCATTATAATTTTTTTGTACCAAATATGGGTCATATTTTGTATTACGCGACTTATTCAAATACGGTGTGTTAAAACGTTTACCTCTCACGGTGAGACCAACTTGCCGCAAAACGGCGGCACACTGTTTACATAGATTGTGATGGCATTTTCGCTTTTCGGCTTCCTTGATTGCCTTTTCATCCTGTCTTTTGGCTGCAGCAATGGCTACAGGATTTTTTTAGTCGGTAGGGATCGATTTTTCTTGAATGTTTGTCGCTCTACGGACGGGTTGACTGAGTTCAACGTGTTGACCATCGCTCGGCCGCCGGCGTGCGTGATAGTAAAATGGCGGGGCCCCGACTGGGTGAACGTTGTGGCATCATTTTAGCTCCGTTTATCCAACCCAGTTAAAGGCAAAACAGAACACAGGTATTATTTTTCGGAAGGCTAATAAACATCATTTCTATGTATGGTGGTATTTTTTCACATGTCATATTTTGCGAAGAATAATTCAAGAGTTTCCCGGGCCATGGTCTCGATACGTTCGCTCGTCAACTTGCACGGAAGGCGTCAAACTTGTGCAAGTTTTTCAATCGTTATCTGTGGGACTTGCTAACTTCGACACATACCCCGCCTTTGTAGTTATTTACAACAAGGTTTAGTCTACAGCTAGTGTACTTCTCATGTGCAGGCATCTATGCATTTCTCCGCAACAATGATTTTTTTAAACCTGACGAAGTTTGGACCCCTGTCGAAGTATGGCCCCCTCCCGTTACACATATTCACTTCCCTTTTTTTTTGAAGACAGACTTTTCACAATAATGTTGGTAGCACCGAATTGCTGTGGTCACCTGTTACTAGGTATTGGTGGCTCGTGGCCCTAAATATACAACCTGTTAAAAACAGACACACAACTGTCATACACATAAGAAATAAAGCTTCGCAAAACACTACAAATATTGGTCTTCAAATGTTTGTTTAGTAGAAGACTGGCCATAGTAAAAACAACTTAAGCATCACCGCCGTTGTTTTCCCCAGGGAGCGTGGCCCCGCAGGTGGCAGACGAGCGAACGCCCCAAAGATTTGTTACTCTAACAAATGATTCGTACCGTCTATGAAAATGTGAAATATGTTTCCCAATGGTACACAGAGTTTTTTTTGTGATTTTGGCGATGTCGCTTTTCGTAATGATTTTGTTAGTTGGGCCGCCGCATTCAGTGCATTTCGCCCATTTCCCATGAAACACGACCTGGACTGTGATAGATTCAGCCCTCCTCGCGGGAGACAAGAAGCACGCACAATCACAGTTCTACTGTCAAAAGAAAGCTAATAAATCATAGAATTAGAATCTTTATTTATGTTTATCTAAATTGGTCACCAGCTTCCGAAGAGAGCAAATTACAAAAGCGTGTCAAGTTAGGGCGCACTGTCTAATGCAGTTCAAAATCGGAATTTATATTCACGATAACGTCCTCAGCGTTTGCCAATTGTACCGCCAAGGGTGAAGGGTTCATGAACCGTATGAATGTAACATGCATTGGCATAATACCGGTCATAAGCCTTATACCGGTCGATTAAAAATAGTGGAACTTAAAGAGATCTACACATGCAACAATAGTTATTTCTGAGGTATGCACACTTCAGACATCTAGGTGTCCAATACATAATTTACAAAGCATCGATAACAATGCATTCGAAGACAACAAGGCCAAAAGTTTTCAGGTCATTTTCGGGGCAGGCGAGCTCGTCGTGGTACAAACACACTGTCACGTTCATCGCCAGATTTGTAGATAATAATCACATGTGCTCACGGCACAAGACGAGCATGATTCAACAGCAATCTTGAATTTCTTTTGGTGACCTACAACTCGTGTAAAAGTGTGAGGAACCGTTGCATTATCGCCCGGATCTACGGCTGAATGGGTCAAATTGAACGTACACCGCCATTTTCCCGCCATTTTTAATGCTACGGCCAGCAGTCAAGTTTTACGTCATAGCGGTTGTGACGGACCAAAATTAAATGAAAATTCTTGTCAGTATACGCCCATTTTCTCATGACTTTTTGTATGCTCATGCAGATTTTTGTTTTGTGCAACTACTAACAGGAAAGAAAGGAACAACAGAGGATGTATAAAGGTACATAGCGGCAGTTAATTGTGCTGTGTTTCGTTCGGCCGGTATAGTGCACCCCCTTCCAACCACGCGCCCGTTCTCCGTGCAATTCCGCGGTGTGTTCCAATTACGATATTATGTTTTTAGCAGGACCAGAGAGACAAAATAATTTACACAGAAGAAGTGGCAAGGGTAAGCTGTAACAGCAACATGTAACTGGAGAAAATGATGCGTTGATCATTTGCCAAATTAGCATTGCTTGAGAAATTGCAGTAAACCGACCGGTATTATGCCAATGGATGTTATTCCTTATCCAAGCATGGTCTTTAGATGAATGTTTTAAAAATTCATTGATCAAAACTTGACCACTCTTTGGCAACTAGTGATGGAGCGCCGTGAGTTCGAGCGCGCAAAAAAGTGAAGCATCTTAGGGCGGCCCCCGTTATATTGCTTGGCTCTGAATTGATAAAAACATTCTGGTAAGAGAAAATAAAAGTCTCATCTTAGCAATGGAGTTTATTGTAACATTTCCTCATAAAACATGTAAATGAGGCTTCGATTTTCTTCCAAAGAGCAAATTAGCTCCAAGTTCAGGCTTACTCACATTTTTTCCTTTGTAGCACAGCCATTAAATCTTCCTCTGCGACTTTCCTGCCAGACCTATGACAGGGTTCAGAATAGAATGTATCATGGTGAGACAACAATAATGTCCACAGCCTGCCTTACTGATATTTATAGGCACAGCCAAAGACTGTGAAGCTCCCAGGTGTGACTAACAAAATAGCCAACAAGTGACCGTAGGTCTCAAGTCAGACTAAAATAAAAATTGGCCCTCATTGAAGACTTCAACAGAGGCTAGGGGATGATATGGGACACTTAAATGGGCATCCCACTCCAGAAGAGAGTGCTATTTTCTGATAGATGATTGCTTTTGAGATAGCTTTATACACCTGACTTTCGCGAAATTACCTCTTCAGAATCTTCTGTCTTTTCAACAATAATCCCTTTCTGAATCAAATATCTCCATAATTATGGACCTGCTTTTGATGTACTGCACCGTATGATTTTGCTTTAGATTCCGCCACATTTTCTCGCTAACAGTAGTCAGGATAAGCTTCACAAAACAGTCAAGTGACTATGGGTTTTTCGAGGGAAAAAACAGTACTAGGAAAAATTTTTGACCCGATCCTCTGATGACCAGACCTAAACTAAAGGAATTCCTGCAGGAAGATTTTCAACATGACTATTCATGAAAGTTATTATCAAGTTTATCTTATTTGAATTTTGCATAATCTCAACTTTCCAAATGTATGTCCCAAAACAGTACGGAGGTTGACCCTGAATTCTAATCCTTCCTCTCCGTCCTTTTAATAGCTGACCAGATTTTGGTGTCATACTGAGAGCCCAAACTCCTAAATTAAACATGAAAAATATCAAGCTGAACCCTACTTTTTCATTAATGGAAATCTCATTAAACCCAGCTGGTCTCCCGGCAAAATTTGCCCCTAAAAATGCAGGAAATAGCATTTCAGAGGGTTCAGATTTCAAAATTTCTCCGGACCTCAGTTGTGACAGCTCGTGCCTTCAACGCTGGACATGATGGAAGAATGTTATGGGAGCATCGCTCTCAAAAACATTTTTTGCAGTTAGAAATTTTAGTATCAAACTTAGCTTAGTATACATGTACATTAAAGCAACATGCGTCAGAGGGTCCAGATTTCAAAATTTCTTCAGACCGCCGTTGTGAAGGCTCACATGTGTGATAATATGTTGTGGTAGTATTGCCCTCAAAAACTTTTTTCACTTATAGAAATCTTAGTATCAAGCTTAGCTTTGCTTACAAACAAAATGTGCTTGTCGAATTTAATGTTTATTTGCAAAATCATGCCCGAGGGCAAATGCAGGAAATGGCATTTCGTAAGGCAGACTTCAAAATTTCTCCAGTCCTCCCTTGCAATGAAAATACAAAATGTATCTTGGGAGGCATGGGTTGTCGCTCAAAAAAAAACTTCAGAAAATAATTTGTTAGAATTAGAAAAAAATTGGTAGAGTATAACTTTTTTTTAAGGTAAGGCCACACCAATTTAATTTCTTGGTTCATGGATTCGCTCGCTCCTATTTTTTGGAAAAAAATTAAAAACAAAAATTACCACTCAGCAAATTTTCACCATTAATGAAGCCAAACTTTCTGGTGTAGCAAATTGGCCTTTATATTATAAGCTCCTTAAAGTGTGGGTACAGGTGCTGTTACTGTACAATAATAGTGTTTTTGTACTTTTTTCAAGCTGAAAACTTTTTGGATTAGCCCTTACCTTTACCCCAACCGTTTTACAATTTTTATTTTTATTTCTATTTCGCCCTCTCGCTCCATATTTTTTTTTTATGAAAAAATCTGTGAACCAAGAAATTAAATTGGTGTGGCCTAAAGGAGAATTTTTCTACTCAACCATACTCATACAACAGTACTCATTACCTGCATGTATGCAGGTATGGTTTTGATGCTGGTGGAAACTTTTCGGTAGCCGGGGATGTAGGGCGCTGTATCTCGTGAACGGATGGTGCGAGCACGACGATTTTTGGTACATGGGTTGGGGGTGGTAGCCTAACACTCAGGTTTGATTTTGGGCCTCCTGGCGCTTGACCTTGACATTGAAGGTGGCATTTTTGGTGTTTTGGGGGCACTTTTGGCGCTGTGTGTCCGGAACGATACGCGCGATTGCGACGATTTTTGGTGCATGGGTGGGGGGTTGTTGCCTGTTGCCTAGGATTGACTTGTCGCGTTTGAACTTGACCCGGCAGGTCGAATTTTGTGTCCGGGAGGGGTGTTTCCGGAGTTATATCTTCTGAACGGCTGGTGCTGGCGCGATGATATTTGGCACATGTGTCGGCGGTGGCTGAATAATGCTCAATTTTGATTTTGGCGCCCTTGGTGCTTGAACTTGACATTTTAGGTTACCTTTTGTGCGGGCACGGGGCGTGCGCTGTATCTCCGGAACGCAAGGTGCCATTGTGTTGCCATTTGGTACGTGAGTTGTTTGTGGTGTCCTGGTGGTCAGGTTTGATTTTGGGCCTCCTAGTGCTTGAACTTGATACTGTATAGGTTGACCCTGTTTTAGTGTGGTTGGGGCATCCTCCCAATATCTGCTTGGTTTTAAAAACAGATTACGGTTGGGTGTAGAACCATCATCTGGCCTGGGCCACCTTCAATGTATCAGGTTACTTAGTGGCACTGACAGTTTGCCAGATGACGGGAGTGTACAAGATTATATATCTGTTGGTCAGGTATAATTGGAGTTTGCTTATTACTCTTTGTGGTGTTTCTAGAGCTGTATAGTACTGAGTTTTAAGTTCCGGTACAAGTTCCTTACCCTGTTGGCAATCATGGTTGAACTTGAACTTAAACAGAAGAAGATGCAATTTTCTAATGTGGAGGAGAACTGTATAGAGTGTGGGCATAAGAGAAAGGTATGTGTATGATTTGTCCTGTGTTTCTTTTTGTTTCTTTGGTAATGCCATTTCCATACTGTATACAGGTAATTTGTTGTTTTGGGCTAGTCATATTCGCTTGGTTTTTGGGCCTGCTTAATCTATGGTACAGGCAGGGTTAAGTGGTGGAGGCTTAGCTTTGTTCTGTTTTAAATTCAGTATCATTTGTTGCATTTTGTCGCGGCAAATATATGATGAAATTCCCCTTCTAAGCTACTGCTCATTGGTTTGCGGGGATGTTTGCTGGGTGTTTGCTTTGACTACAACAGCTTCTGAACTTTTCAAAGCTTCCATTGCCAGCAGCTTGCCATCTATAAATGGGATTGACAAGGACATTTTTCATAGTAAATTATGCTGTTAAATTTGGCTTAGATACTACAGGAGATTTAGGTTTGGGTTGGATGGATTGAATGAAAATATCATACCACCCTGGGGACTAACTGTTGCTGCTGCATGGGGGCTACCACTATTCATGTTGTCTAATGTCTATGGAACTACAGATAAAAGTATCATTGGTCAAATTATGCGAGTAAC